>NW_026114239.1:0-19088 GCF_018139145.2 Gymnogyps californianus | reverse complement strand
TCGTGCAGGTGCTTGTGATGGTCGCAGTGGTTGAGGAGGTGTGAGGGCAGGGGCCAGCCCCTGGCTTGTGCAGGTGCTTGTGAGGTCGTAGGTGCGTGAGGAAGTGCTAGGGCAGGAGGTGGTTGGGCTGAAGGAGGTGCTTGTGATGTCCCATGGCTGGCAAGGAGGTGGTAGTTTAGGAGCAGGCCCCTGCCCTGTGCAGCTGCTTGTGTTGTCATTGGTGGCAGAGTAGTGGATAGGGGCAAGAGTTGCAGGTGGGTTGTGCAGTGCTTGTGATGTGGGAGGTGTTAGGGCAGGGGCCGCCTCTGGCTTGTGCAGCTGTTTGTGAGGTTATGCCAAAAAAGGCATTGAGTCACTCATCCCCGTCTGTGTCTGCTGCTATGAGACCCACCTCTCCATTCTGCAGCACTCCCGTGTGCCTTTTCTAGCCTTTTACTGCAGACACAGTGGGTGAACCTCTTCATTTTGCTCTTCATGTAGCTTGCAGCCCCCATCAGCTCCAGGTTGATGAGCTTTCGCTTTCCTGAAAACATGCCTGTATACTGAGGTCATATTTCTTAATTTCTCCTTCATAGCCTGTCCTTGCTTCCACATCCTGATCGTTGTGTTGTGCCTCCCGCCTGTGACCCATCCCTGCACCAGTGCAGCCCCACTGCCCAACACATGCCCCCATGCTCCCCCTCATCAGACACTGCACAGTGTCTGTCCCCTTGGAGAAGTCAGTCTCTAATCCAACAGAGCTGTGTTTGTGCAAAGTGTTTTCATTGCAGTATCCAGCTCTTCTGTACTTAAGTGCTCTGTCAGGATGGCTGCTTATGTGCACTTCTAGTGACCTTCACTTTAATTGTCTTAATTGCTTGCAGACCGTTTGGATGATTCCAGTAGTGCCTGCTAGCTCTGATTAAAACAGGTTTCTTTGCACCAGTATTAAGTTTCTTCATCTCACTTCTTTGCATAAGTAAAATAAATATTTAGATGCATGCTGAGGTATCCTGAAGCACGGGATGGGATGGATTGAAGAGCTGAAGTAGCTCAGTTCTTACTGCCTTGGGGGACTTGGGGCCAGTTGTTGCTCTCTCCAGGTCCCTGACTTGTGATACTGGGCTCCAGCACTTGCCAGCATGGGTAACGTGCTGCGTAAAGAGAGTTAGCTGGGAAAAGGGCTCTGCTCATGTTGCACAGGGAACGCTCAGGACAGGAGCGGCTGAAGCAAAGGGAGCAGAAAGAGGGATGGAACTTTAGCAAGTGAGTGGTGCACATCCCCTGGGCTGGCCTCTCCGGGAGCCAGCACTCCAAAGGCACAGGGAAGACAGCAAGAGATGGGGCTTGCTGGGAACTTGTGACCCTCTGCTCCAAACCTGAAGAAGGGTGCTGGTTCCAGCTGGCAGCCGGCAGGGCACCAGCAGGAATCCTTGCCTCAAAGAGCAATTGCTCGCTGGGCCCACGAGTGCTTGCTGTCTGATGAGAGCTCAGGGATGTGTCCACTCCGCTACCCAGGTGGGGAAACGGAGGAACAGAGAAGGGCCAGGACCTACCTTGTGTCACGCAGAGGTGCAGTGGCAGGGCTTGAGTGCATCCCCCTCTCCTGGGGTTTGGCTGCCTGGTTCAGGGTCGACTTAGGTATGGTGCAGGCATTGGGCTTTGAAGAGAGCTGTTGGAGGAGGTGCTGCTAAGCAGCTCGGTGGGGACTCCCCCTGCCTTTGACTGGATTTGGCTTTTGAGCTGCAGGTCTCACCGGGTCTGTCCTACCAGCCTTACTAGGATATGTGGGACTGCATCCTTGTTGGTGAGGCCACCGCCTCTGCCTGTGTAGTTCTCGCTCGGCTCCGGCTCCCCTTTCCTCATGGAGCAGCCACCCTTGCTGCTCCTGACACCGAGGAGGGTTTGGGAGAGAGCCAGCCTTCCTCACTCCTGCTTTAGCCAGCAAGGCAAATCCTCTAGCAGCAAAGAGAGAACCCAGGAGTCCTGGATCCCAGTGCTTTTATCTGTGCACCTTACCTCATCCCATGAAACAGCCTGTGCCTTCACATCACAGGGTCAGCCACAGCGGAGCATACTGGGTGGGCAATCCTGGTGCTCCGAGGGACTGGGCTGAGCAGGCACTGCAGCATAGAGAAGTGCTAACCTGATGATGGTGGAGGTCCTTTCACAGTCAAAGTCTCCCTGGAGGAAGACAAGGGTTCCCAGACACTTAGCTCTAGCAGAGGGGGACAGGAGCAGGATGCTTGGATGGGTCTTGCTGGGAACTGCCTTGCACTGTGTCCTTGCATACGTGGTGGCACGGGGAGAGGCTGAATGTGGTCTGGAGAGTGTAGGCTGCTCTGCAGGTGTTTCTGGAAATCAGATGTCTGTGGCTTTTGCATCAGTTCAGAAGCAGAGCAGAGCTTGTTGGCTTCTGAGAAGTCTCACAGAATTTCAGAACGGTTGAGGTTGGAAGGGACCTCCGGAGCCATCTGGTCCAACCCCCTTGCTCATGTAGGGACCCTAGAGTGCATAGGACCACGTCCAGGTGGCTTTTGAATATGCCAAGGATGGAGACTCCACAACTTCTCAGGGCACCCTGTGCCAGGGCTCAGTCACCCCCACAGTGAGAAAGTGTTTCCTGATGTTCAAACGTAACCTTCTGTGTTTCAGTTTGTGCCCGTTGCCTCTTGTCCTGTCATTGGGCACCGCTGAGAAGAGCCTGGCTCCATCTTCTTTACACCCTCTCTGTCCAGGTTGCTCTTTAGTCAGAGCATACTTCTCTTTATAAGAAGTCTTTAACTTTGATTACTGCAAACACTCCAGTCCAAGGCACTCAGCAGGTGGCTATGGCAACCCCTGAGATAAGTGGTCTAAAATAAACCAGGTAAAATATGAGGGGATAATAATACGGTTTGAGTTCAAATAAACCATTAAGTGTGACTAATGGGTTTACATTTGAAAATATTCATACACTGCATTTCTGGGCTATACATTAGTAATGGTTCGAGGCCCATTGTTCATCCCACTGCTGTAGGTGGTCTCCAAAGAATACTGTTAATAGATGCCTCCTGCATTTGTTAACCCAGCACTCAGCAGGAGAAAAAAGTCTTGTAGCTCCACAAAATAGAACTGTTAAAGGGAGAAGAGAGAGGGGGAGGGCTCAGGGAGGCAAGATTACCCCTGCAGAGAGAGCTACAGCCCCTTCTCAGAGGCTGACCTTAATTTAATGAGTCTCTCCTCAAATTTTTTCCCCAACCATCTCTATTGGACCCAAATCAAAACTAGCAATTAGCAGCTGGTGATAAGTGCTGTGCATGCTCAGGATGGGACAGTCATTACCCAAGCAAAGCTTATGATTTAAAGAAATAGTCTAACGTATTTCCTTAACTTGTGGTGAGGAGAAGTGGAGCTGGGATTGTCTGTTCCTGAGGAGCTGGTCTCCTGCGATTACTCCTCCAGCACACTGCTAGCCCGCTAGCGACGGGGAATTGCAAGAAAGCAGAACTGAAATTTGCTGGAGCTACTCATGCTGTTTCTGGTGGGCAGTAAACCTTTAGACATCCTGATTTTCAGAATAGCCACAAGAAAAATGGGAGACCGTGTTCCCTCTTACCCTCCTTTTCTCCATATAGGCTTCCTGTCTTCATCCTGCCCTTGAACAGAGCCTGTCCCTTCTCAGCTTTGCTTTGCCTTTTGACTGCGGGTCACACAGAAGCAAATAGACCTGTCCTAACATCAGGGAAGAATTCATCCTTCAGACCTGGCAACTACCCCAAGGATTTTGGTCATAAATCCTGCAGCAATCCTTGCAGCTTATTTAGTTGGTTCACCCTGAAGCATCTAATACATAAAAGATTATGAGGTTAGTTTTTTCCAAAGTACTGGCATTATGAAGCGGACATAGTAAACATAGAGTGGGGTAGGTCCCTTTTTGGGCATCCTCCCTCTTTCTAGGTCATTACAGAAAACCCAGAAGATCATAAGCAAAGGGGCTTTGTGGAGTTAGCTTTTCTTGTCAACAACAACAACTATATTTGAGTGTATTTACGCTGAGTAGAAAGATGGGTAGCTGTGCCTTGCACCAGCAGTAAAGCATTTACTCTACAGCCCCTGACCATGTCCCCTTTTCAATTCAAAAGTATTGTCTTTCTGACTAAGCTGCTCCGGTCTGAAAGAGAAGGAATGACTAGGAAGCAGTGACTGTGAATGTGCTGTTGTATTACCCGGCTAGACATTAGGTCTAGCCTACAACACCTTTCAGAGCGCGGACAAAAGTTGGCTATTAAGTCAAAAGTTGCCTAGACACTGGCTGTTCCTCAGGAAAAAAGTAGTTAAATAAAGAAATCTACAGTAAAAACACTAAAAGAAGAAAGTGGCTTTTGGTTGATAGAAAGATGGAAAAGAAACTCTGCGTGAGTGGAAGTGGATATGTATGGAAAGCAAAGCAATAGTCCAGATGACAAGAAGAATTGAAGCCAGTGAAATGGTCAAGGCAATAGGGCTTCGAGAGGAATGGAGGGGAAAGAACTTCATGAGAGGTTGTCAGGAAGACTAGACAGCAATATATTTCAAAAGTCAATCTTCTTTAATGATATCAACATAGAACGGTCCAAGTGAACAGGAATGTTATGTTGTATTGAGATACAACAGCCAGATTGGACAGGAATATCAGGTCGTAAACACTGCGATAAACACAACTTAGTTACAGGTTCAGGGTGTCAGCTGGGAACTATCCTACACAAACTATAACCAAATGTAAGCTTAAAATGATGACTCAAAATGCGCACTCACTCACCGGTAAGGCGAGGCACTCAACCCCGGGGAGTTTCCTTAGATGGCATCCCGATGGAAGGGGAGAGTCTCTGACTGCAGACCCGCTGCTCCGAGGAAGACGGGCTCAAAGGGCTCTTCCGGCGGGCTCCATTTATACCCGAAGTCGGATCGGGGCTCGTGGTCATATATGGTCAGCGGTCTGGAAACTTCTCCTAGCCGAGGCATTTCATTGGTTGAGGTGTTTCTGGCAGGCTCGGGTGGTTGGGGTACGTGACTTGGGGCACTCTGTCTACGTGACTCCAGTCTCACGGCTGGCCACTCGACCCCCAAACCGCGGCTTCTAGTTTTAAGTCTTTCCTTTCAGCAGTTGAGAAGTTTTGCTCTTTATCGGGGCGGGTGCACCTGCCACACTCCACCCCGTGACCACAGTCACGATCCGACTGGTTTCTTTGGAGTGGTGGTACAGTCACCTCTTGCCTCCAAAGTTAAAAGGGAGCGCAGTTTCGGTGAGAATTGATGCTCATCATGAATCATCATTTCTTTGGCTATTTTACAATTCTAACGGAACATCTGCTATTTGGGTTAGTTCTAAAGGAGCATACGTAACAACGGATACGAACCCGTTATCATATGTTTAACACAACTTAATACAATACAAATGGCAAATTATGATTATAACCACTATCAAGGATTGTAAAAGACTGGTTAACCATCCCGACAGGGAAAACCCGAACGCACTGGAAATCTTTCCCACCAGTTGATGTTTAATGCGGCAGCAATTGCCTCTGAGTCCTTTGCTGCTTTCTTCATTTTGTCGATTTGGGTTCGGAGGGGTATGGATACATTTGGGATATAAACGCAGCAGTCATCTACTCATCATTTAGCACTCCATACTAAAGGTGTTCCTTTAGCAGCATCAGGTCTAATCCCGCTCGGTGCTGGGCGGTCATTTTGCTGGTGTGTTGTAATTGTTCATTCAAGAGTTCTAAGCTGTCAGATGTAGAATTGGCTCAAATAGATACTTGCATCAATAGGTCATAAATGGCTTGTGGGTTTTTGAGGGAGGCAGTCCCCATTCCGAACATGGCCTCCAGCCACTATCCCAGTCGCGTTTTTGCTCTTTGCCACGTTCCCTTCTTTAGCGGTTGTATCTCCCGGGGCTGCGATCCCACCACTTAGGGGCTATAGGCCCTTCTCGGTAAATGGGACAAAGGGAAGGCAGGGCTACTGTGCAGGCCATCCCGGGAACAGTTGGGTGTAGCCGGGAATACAGACAGCCACTGGAGTATGCCGACTCTAGATTGGGAGGGCGGGCACATCAGATGTTTGGCATATGCCTTGTGTGGGGGCATGAAGAGGACAGTCCCCATAAGCGTTACATTTTAGGGCAGTGGGCCACACATAGCTGGTATTACTACACAGACAGCCCTGTACCAAAGCTTCCTGAATGGGGCGGGGCATGTATCATCACAATAATGGCCTTTTATCTATGTTTTTACATTGCATTTCTGTTTGGCAGTCCCAAAGTGTTGTTTTTTTTTTTACTGGTGGTGCCCCATTCCTTTGCGCAATCCAGTCAGGTCCCCATGTGCAATTGAGGGGATGTTTTTCCCAGGCTCCCTTGAACCCTGGTTCTTGACAAGCGTTGGGGCAATGCTACCATTACTCTCGGGGTGTTTAATACACCAGGTGGTGTTTAACAGTTCAGTATATTGCAGGGAATGATCATCTGTTTTCCATTGGTCATGATGTTCAGTAATTCCCCAGGGAACATTAAAGCATGGCATTGTACCATTAAAACTCCACCCCGTGGCGTTATTAGGGGGTAGGAAGATAATTACCTTCCATATTGAATTGGCATTTATTGCGCCAGGTGACCAGCTATAGATGGTATGAGTGTGACCTCCATCCTTTCCATCCGTTCCCCAGGCCCGGCTGGAATTATTGCACTGTTGCCATGGGAGTTCAAGGGTTAGTGATATATTAGTGGTTTGCACAAAGATTGGTAGGGGCTCCTCTACTGACTTAGGGCTGGGCAGACAGGCTGTTATTGAAGTTAAGTTCACCATACGTGCAAATCCCACTATCAGTTGAGCCACCACCTTGCTGTCCAGGTTCTTGTTGTCCATGCCCGCTGTTGTTACTGCCATCAGTGGGAGTGTCCGAATAGTTTGCTTTTCCATAGTCCTGCAAGAGGACACAAATTGCACCTCGGGCCTTGGGACCGGGTCTCAGAAATTAGGAATTATCCATCGAGTACTTATGCGATGGCCTTTCCCTTTCCTATCTAAGGCCTCCCAGGCATGTAAGCCTCTGGGTTTCGCCAGGTCATGGGTACAGTGCCAACAGAGGGCAGTTTTACCATGACGGGTTGGCCTGTATGTTCTCAATGGGAACTGGCCCTTTTGCTTGTCCGGTTTGGGAGCGTCGCCCGTTAATGGTCCCGTAGGACAAAAATGAGGTAGGTACCATCGTTTGCCTGCCAGCATATCGAATCCCAATATGTTTCCCTTATAAGGGCTCAGAGCCACCTCCACAAGTTTCGGTCTCTATCGGGCGGGTGCACCTGCCACACAGGTTAACTAAACACTCTTCCACCCCTCCATCCAAAACAGAGGGCAAGTCTCTGAGACCGAGATAGAGATAGGGCAGGTACGTGCAGAGGCAAGAGAGGAAAAAAGCTTACTTAAGAATATAACTTTTGGTTCTTAAAACAGTTAGCAGCATACAGTGAAGAGAAAGTGCAATCAGAGAGCAGAACACCTTAGCCAAGCAGCACCTCCTGACCCTGCCCACCTTCCCCTTTAAGCAGGGTGTATGCTGCAGCCAGAGAAACCGTTGCAAAACTGCGGCTTCTGGCAACTTATTCCTGAAATGCACTAGTTTTCTTTTGGAGAACTGGAATACTGGGATGGATTCCCCAGTGCTCAAAACTCAGTAGTGTCATTTCAACCATGGGCTTAAAAGTATACATCATAGGCTGTAATTTGAAGAACTCAGTCCATAAAAACCATGATTAAACAACAAACAACAGATAAGCCAAAAAGGGGGGCAAAAAAGGAAGAAACCATACACACAGGGAGTCCAATGGCTAACCAATTTCTATCAAAATGTCCATCGCAAGTGAGTGGTGTATCGTGAGAGATCCACTGTTTACATTTCCAATACTATAAACAGTATCCTGATTTTCATAACATGACATGCAGCATCCAAACCACAGAAATGTAGAAAAGGCACAGGCAAGGAGAAACACATCTTCATAGCATTACATTCAATAGCTGTTTAACGGTGAGCCTTCTTTTAGAGCTGTCCAACAATGCTGACTAATCCAGGTGACCTGTTTAATCAGACTTAATTGTCAAAAGGATTAACAATATCTAAAAAACAAGGCATGTATACATTAAAGAAAACAGCACGGAACTGTACTGCTTGTGAACTGTTTACAAAAACATACAAGATGTTGGATGGCACAAAGTATATAGTGCTAATAGAAACTGTTTAAGCTAAGCGCTTAACATAAACTGTCCATCTCTACCTGTAACAAAGAATATTTTAGGGGATTAAAAAACCCATTCCTTATGAAAAATAATGCTCTGAGCAAGAGGAGAATGGCCGACTGGCTCCCAAAACTGGTGACTGATTACGAGTCAAAGCAGAGTAAGCTGCTGCTCTTGCACCCTTCACTACATGGGGAGCATCCTGCCTGTTTAGCTGGTATTGAGGCAACTGGTCACAGAACACTATCCAGGGGTGACTGAGGACTTGGGCTGCAGTCAGTCTTTGATGTGGGTTAACATGAAGCATTTTTGAAAGAAGGTCCTTAGCTGTATCTGAAACGGTATTCCAATAACCACCGCTGAGAGACAACTTCCCGCTACCTATTCGGGCCAAAATCTCCTCTGGGGTATCATCAGGACCAGTTACAAAAGGAGGGTAGCCAGCAAGCATGGTATAAAGTAGAACACCAAGGCTCCATATGTCCCATGCAGCATCGTAACCTTGCCTCTGTAAAACCTCTGGTGCAGCAAAACTTGCTGTGTAACATGGACTCCTCAGAAGACCATTTTCTACTCGTAGTTGTTTTGCAAGGCCAAATTCACAAAGTCGAATGGATTCTGGATTACCAGATTCATCAACATAAAGAATATTGCTAGGCTTCAGCTCTCCATGAACAACCCCTTGCGCATGGAGGTACTCAACCGTTCTTGTTATTGTGAACAGAACGGCACTAGCTTCTCGTTCCGAGAAAAAAATTTGTCTATGAATTTTATCCAGCAGTTGCCCTCCTTTCGTAAGTTCTGTTACTATGTATGCGTATTTTCCATCATCATGCACATCTTTTAGGGTAATAATATTTGGATGGTGGCCATAGCGCAGTAGGATTTCAATCTCCTTTCTTGGATCTTTTACTCTTGTCTATAATCTTTACAGCATATTCCTGTTTAAAGCTTTATGAATACATCTCTTATAGACAGAGTAAGACCCAACTCTGATATCTTCCTTCACTTCGTATCTATCAGTAAACTGAATGCTGTTCCTGTGCAACTGCTGGACAACGGAATGCACTCCAACTGTCTGCACTGCCTGGCTTTCGTCATTTGATGCAATAGCTACAGAACTAAATCCCCGAACAAGTTGATGCGCATTAGCACTAGGTGGGAGACCAGGCAAATCTTCTGGAGTTTTTGCTGTAAACTCAGGGTCAAAATAAAACGTATCTTCAGGTCTGCCAGTTGCAGGTTTAAAAGGGGGATCAATTTCTCTCCTGTACAATTTATTCCAATCTATTTTGGAAAAGAATGCATGCCTCTTAATTTCTTCAACTCCATCTAGGCCTGCTCCTAATCTGTTTGCTGGGTTTCTTTTGAAGAGCATTCGCAGAAGACTCTCTGCTTCCGGGCTCAAGAACTGGGGCATTCCAAGTTTGGCCTCGAGAATCAGTGTCATGGTTTCTTTTCTGTCTTTCCCTTGGAAAGGCAGAGTACCAGTGAGCATTTCAAACATTACAACACCAAAAGACCACCAGTCTGCGCTCCGTGTAAGGCCTCCGCTCTTAATGACTTCTGGCGCCATATATTCCACTGTTGCACAGAAAGAGAAGGCTTTTTTTTCGATCAATTGACACCTCACTTAAGCCAAAATCTGCTAATTTGATATGTCCTTCCTCATCAAGAAGGATGTTTTCTGGTTTTAGGTCCCGGTATATTATTCCACCACTATGTACATGGTCTAAAGCAAGTGCTAATTCTGCCAGGTAAAATTTAACATCGTCTTCTGTGAACATCACCCTACGTTCTCCACATGCTCCAATTGCCTCTATTAAATTTCTTAGGGCTGTTTGGCAATGGGCTCTGTCTCCGGCCATATTATAGTTCCCGTTCGGATTTAGTGTCGGCCACGGATTTCTCCCTCCTCCCACCTGTCGTGCTAATTCCGCATCCTTAGTTAATACCTTCTCTCTTTCATCTGGGCAGAATGATTCTCGGAATAAGATTTGGGTGTCCCCCCGGTTAGGATTGTGTCCCGTGCAGAGATTTGACAGTAACTGCGCCCGTGTTTCTGCATCCTCCCTTAATCTTGGCATTGTACACCCATAAGGCTAAATCATTTGGGTTCCACGATGGATTAGTATAAACCGTCGATGTGGGGCATGCATAGTCACCCCCTGGCCGTAAAGCGGCCAGATTAGTCAAAACATTTGAAACCATGGGGCAAAGTCCCACCCTTGCTACAGGAAGGTCTGGGGAGGTCGGTACAGGGACTGTAAGGTGGGGCAGGAGTCGGGGAGGGCCTTGTCTGGTCGTCGTTCGGGGCTGTAGCCTTACCTACGGCCAAAGTTACCTTACAGGTTAGTTTTTCCCTCAGCCCCTTTTGCCTCCCTGGATGTTGTCTCTCCCGCACCCATTCATCCCACACATACCAATAATCCATGTGTCCCGGGAACCGGTACTGAAGTTGGTCTCGCACAAAGGTCAGTCGATGTTGGTCAAAACTCCCTTGTGGTGGCCACTGATCTTCAATATCTCCATGGCGGGTGATGAATGGCCACCATTGTTGACATAGAACTACTGCGTCCTCCTTAGTAGTGAATTTGCACCACAGATTTTTTCCCAGTTTTGTAATATCTACTAAGGGCGTCTCCCTCTCTACTCCAGTTACGTTACTCATGATTTAATCCGGGTGGGACTCAACCCCCCCTTTAAAATCTCTAACCCTCTAATCTGGGCAGGACTCGAACCCCCCTTTTAATCAGACGTCTTCTGTTGATCAGACTGCGTACAAACTCGTGTGCGATTTATGCTGATCAGGCTAGGCACCTCGGGCGGGACTTGAACCCCCCCGAATTCTGTCCTTTTCCCTATATTGAATTTAGATTTAAGGGATTTAACACTCACCACTCGAGCGATTCGGTGCGTCCCGTGTCCAAAATCCTCGGGTGAACTCACCCTGTGCTGCCAGTCAGAGGTTTGGATCCAAGAGGTTCCGAGAGTGACCTAGGGTCCCATCTGGGGTGCCAAACTGTTAAGGGGGAAGCCGCTGCCCGAGCATTCACACACCAATCAAGGAGTCGCACACACACCACCCGAGACTTTAACTGCTAGGACCGGCGTCCCTTCGCAGCGGGCGACTCCAGTGAGCCGACGGGTGCCCCTTTCGACTCCTCACACACACACACTCACCCTCGGGCGCTTCTTCTTCCCTCAGGCTCCAGCCAAGGTTCCCCAAAGCAGACTCTCTAATCAAGGCCTTCAAAATAAAAGCCTAATTTACTCTATCTATGGTGCCCAAATTCAGACAGCTCAAGCTGGCTGTCTCTGGAGAGGGAACCTGAACACCACAATCCCTGGGCAATTATGCCCTTACAATCTAAATTCCCCCCTCACACCATAGTCTGGCCCAATGGTAAGATCGAGTCTGGGGTCATCTTCTCTCTCATTGGGTGCTTTTTCTCGTCTCTCGGCTGGTTCTTCCTGCTGTGTTTTAGGCTACTTGTTACTATGTCTCCTTTTCCTGGGGCAAACTGGCTCTGGGGCTTTCCAAATCTCTTACTCCTGCCATCAGATTATAGGTGAACGTTAAGCAACAGCATTAAGCAAGTTATGAGTCCTGCTTTATCATGAAGGACTACTTTTAAGCAGCTAAACAAAGTCCTTAAAGCCCTACAAAACATATTAACAGCCTCTCTAATTTCTATACATTCCTGTGCTATTACAGCCTAACAGCCTTATGCCATTATTGCCACATGCTGTTTAGGTCTCGTTCGGGTGTGGTCTGCATGGCCCTAGCTCTGCTTTGCCACCTTCCACAACACTCGATCACTGATTGCTGATAGAAATGGGAAGCTCTGGCAAGACTGAGAGAATGAGGGGAGCGTTATGTTGCTAAGCAAGCCCCGAGCCTCAGCGCTGGTGGGGCTGTGAAAGGGCTGCCAAGGGAAGGTGAGGGCCAGCAAGAGTTTTCAGTCCTGGCACCTTCCCTGTGGGAGCACGGCAGGAGCCCCACAAGGAACCGCACAAAGCTGGCAGGGAATGGCACGGGGCCGTGGCTGGAGCAGAGACTGTGCCTTCCACTTTACCTGAGAACAACATGGCCACTAGGAAGCGAGTGCTGGAAACTACAGCTCCCAGCATGCCCTGGGAACCAACATGGCCCCATCAGCCCGTACCCCAGGACTACAGCCCTGGCATGCCACTGGGCGCTCCTTCCTCCTGTCTGACCCTGCGGGGACACCGTCCCCCGGCTGGACCCCACTCCTCCACAGGCCCCATGGCCGCCTCCCGGGGCAGCCCCAGTCCCAGTCCCAGAGCCTTGGTGGAGCAGGGAGGAGGAGGAGGAGAGAGGGGCAGAGGGGCAGAGGGGTGGGGTGGGGCGGAGGAGTGGCAGGAGAGGGATGGGAGCAGGAGAGAGGGACGGCGGGAAGAAAGCAGGAGCTGGTCAGGGAGTGGAGAAAGGAAACCCCTGGTGAGGAGCGGGCCCAGGGCCAGGGAGAAGGGGATGGAGGGGAAGGGGGCAGGGGGCAGCCAGGAATATGGTGATGAGCAGCAGGACAGAGGGAGAGAGGGCAGAGGAGGGCAGGAGGAAGGACAGACAGAGGGAGCGACACGGGCAGGGTGAGGGAGTGGGACGGAGGGACAGATAGACGGAAAAGGCAGCAGGAGAGCGGAGTGACAGAGAAATGGGACAGGGAGCAGGACAGAGGCACAGAGGGGAAAGGCTGAGAGAGAGAAAGGGAGAGGCAGGGGACAGAGGCAGGACAGAGAGCAAAGAAGGCGGGAAACAATCCGGAGACTGAGAAACACAGAGAAGGATGCGGGTGAGGAGAGGGAGGCAGTGAAGGACAGAAGAGCGATGGCCTCCAGGCTGGAGCCGGAGGAAGAGTGAAAAAGGCTGGGGAGCAGGCGAGAGGCCAGAGAGAAAAAGAGAGGCCAGCCAGCCGACGGGTGTCCCTGTCGCACAGCTGATTTGGGGGTGGCAGGTCTCTTGCAGCTCTTTGGGAGTGGGGGAAAGAAAAGCAAATTGCTCCTTTTCGATCTTTGTCCCCAGGGAGAGCCAGTGGAGACATGCTGTGCACTGGAGAGCATCCTGCAGGGAGGTGACAGATGTTTGGAGCGCTGCTGAAGCTGAGACCCACCTGACAGCAAAGGCACGCGCTGGCCACAGAGCATCCCAGGTGAGCTGATTGTCTTGGAGGCCAGCAAAGCAGCCTTCCTCTGCCCCTGGTTTTTGGTGAGAGATGGAGCAGCGCAGAGCTGTTTCTCAGGCATCCAGGCCTGACGAGAGTTTCCCCATGCCCCCAGGAGAGATCCTGCTCCCAGGAAGCACCTCCCCATCAAGCAAAGGCCATATGCAGCCGCCTGGCTCTGGGCACGGCTGCCCCAAGGGGTGTCTCAGGGAGGACGGGCTATGTGCTTGGTGGCTCTGACACAGAAATGATGAGCTGAAGCCCCGTGGTGATGGCGGGCCAGTTGAAAGTCTCCAAGTGCCCCAGCCTTTCTCCCCGGGAGTGTTTAAGGCAGGCACTTTTTCCGGGGTGACAGGTGATGTGAAGAGGGATGCTGTCCCATTCCCATTTCAAAGTTGTGACTTCTGAGAGCCGGGGCCACCTGAAGGCCCAGCCGGAGATCTCCAGGGAGTTTGGGTTCATTTTTTGGATATCTTCGGGCTACAGTGTGCTAGGGTTCTGGGATGCTAGGGTGACAGTGTGCAAGGGTTACAGAGTGGTAGGGTTCTGGGATGCCAGAGTATAAGTGAGTCAGGATTAAAGCGTGCTATTGTTATGGAGAGGATCTGGGTTTGTTGGGCCTGGGTTCCTGGGGTTATGTTATTTTTGGCTTCTCTTGTGTTCTGGGTGGATTGCTTTTTTGGAGAGTCCTTTTTTAGCTTGTTTGCTGTTTAGGGTTTGGACAGGGGCCTTTGATTTGTGTATGCTGTGGCTTCGGGTTGGCTTTTTTTTACAGTTCTGGTGGTTTATGTTGTGTTTTCTGTCTTGTAACTACCATTTGTGGTCTGGTGTGTGTGACCGGCTGGGCCAGTGTCACTTCTGCTGTGGTCCAACTCATTTCCAGTAAGTCGGTAGGTGGGTGGGTAGGTGGGTGGTAGGTAGGTAGGTAGGTCTGGAGGACTTGCGGTCCATAGCGGATGACTGCTGGAGGAGTAATGGGCAATTCTGGGGTGTGGGAGGACTTCTGGCCCATAGGTAATGACTGTCGGAGGAGTAAGTGTGCTTCGTAATTTGTGTGGACTGCCAAATTCACGGTCATTTGTCCTGCTTTGAGGAAGAGCCGTGGGAAGACAGCAGCCACCCGGAAGGACAAGGGTTTCCCCGAGGGTACGTGGCTTTTTGGTTTTTGCTTTTGAGTAAGCAACCTGCAAGGAGGCTGCTATCGTTAAGTTTAATGATGTTTTGTAAAGTCGTGGACTGAGTATCGCGTGACTTGAAACATCGCTGAAAACATGGTGCAGGATTGTCTGCGTGTTCTGGGTGCTTTGGTTTTGAACATCTGCTCGTGGGGGTAACTTCATACTGTCCTTAGCTCCTATCTCAAGGCACGACATGTGCTTAAGGCGGGTTCCTCATCCACGATAGTGGATGTGAAGCCGTATTTCAAACAGACTTCCTGATCATTTTTAATTTTTGGGGCCAGGCTCTTCTCAGATCTGATTCGTTCATGCTTGGTTTTGCATCTTCACGTGGCTGGCGAAGAGCTCGTAGGAGGAGCAGGAGAAGGGTCAGCGCTGCGTTTCCACGGCGGTCACTTGTGCTGGCGTTATCAAGGTTATCTTCGATCTGCCGTTTCTTTGCAGGAATCTCTTTTTAAGCCACTTGTCCATTTTGTGAGGGGTAGTGGACTCCCAAAGGGAGACCCTTTGTTCCTCATTAGTGCCTCAGGGGTTTCCCTGCCATTTTTGTTTGCTTGCTTGCTTTTTCTTTGCTGTGCTGACTTTAAAGAACTTCTTTTAGCTCTTTGGGTTTCTGTCCTTAAAGGAAGCGTCTAGGATTTCTACCCAGGAGTGAGGTGTCCAGAAAGGAGTGTCCTGGTACACTGCTGTCAGCCTTCAGTCTAGTGAAATGGTGTCATGGCGTATGTTGAAGAGTCATGTAACTCAAATGCATTTGAAATATACAGGCTTTGCCCTTGCTCCTGATTTTGTGGGAGCTAATTCTCAGCAGCTGATAAACGGTGTGCGGTGCTTTACCAGTTTAAAATAGACTATGACCAGAAATGTCTTCCTTAGTGCCTACAGAAAGCAAGAACCTCCAGTAGCAAGGGCATGCTGACCCTTGGGCAGCTTCAGAGCATCGGATACTTGTAAACAGGTGACAAACCCAGTCCCGTGGTAGCAGTGTGTGTGCCAAAGTCCACCTGACTCTCCACACTTACTCAGCACGTCACATGTTTTTCTGGGTAAGGCTGGATGACAAGTTTGTGGTACCCTGCAATCGCAAACACCTACTTGGTTGTTGCTGTTCTGTTGATTATTGCTAAAGGATTGCTTGTTGCTCTAGGATTGATTGCTGCTCTTCTTGACTGCTGCCATCCTATTGATTGATACTCTATGACTGATTGCTGATAGAAATGGGAAGCAGGTCCATGCCCTGTAGCTCCCCAGGACTCTTCTCAGGCATTTGCCAACGTGTTTTGTCCTGCTGTGGAGGGAGCTGAGGGCCTGGGCAGCAGCCCCAGACTCCACCAGGGTAGATCCCCCAAGAGTTTGGTGCATGTTGGAGGCAGGTCCATGCCCGGTAGCTCTCTGGAACTCCTCCCAGGAATATCCAGGAGTCTTTTGGTTTCCTTTGGAGACGAGCGACTTCCCAGGTAGCAGCCCCAGAATCTTCTAAGGTAGCTACGCAAAGAGCATTGTGTATGTTGGGGGCAGGTGCATTCCTGTTTTTGCGTCAGGACTTTTCCCAGACATCTGCCAGAGTGGTTTGAGTTTCTTGACATGCAGCTAAAGTCCCAGGTAGCAGCAGCACAATTTTCCTCTTCCGTTAGCTGAAGAGTTTTCTTTGTGTTGGAGGCAGGTCTATGCCCGGTAGCTCCTCAGGACTCCTCCGAGGAACGTCCAGAGTGTTTTGGCCTCCCCTGGAGACAGCTGAATTGCGCAGGTAGCCATCCCAGACTTTTGCAAGGTAGCTACCAAGGTGTTTTGTGTGTGTTGGAGTCAGGTCCGTGCCCTGTATCTGTCTGGGACTCCTCCGAGGCATCTGCGGGAGCATTTGGGCTTTCTCTGGAGACAGGTGAATTCCAAAGGATCAGCCGCAGACTCCTCCAAAGTAGCTAGTCGAGGAGTTTTGTCCATACTGTAGGCAAGTCCATTTGTGTTAGCTCCAGGAATTTTCCCATTCATCTCCAGAAGTGTGTTGGTATTGTCAGGTGCTTGTGCTGTCCTATTTCCCTGCAGATGTGATAGGGAAGAAGGAGGAACCTGGCTTGTGCAGGTGCTTGTGAGGTCCTAGGTGCGTGAGTGATAGGCAGGAGCTGGCCCTGAGCTTGAGCAGCTGCTTTTGATGTCCCATGATGCTAAGTAGCTGCTAGATTAGAAGCAGGCCCCTGCCCTGTGCAGCTGCTTACGTTCTCAGTGAGTAGTTGATAGGGCAAGAGTATGTAACTGGGTTGTGCAGGTGCTTGTGGTGTCACAGGTGGTTGAGTAGGTGTTAGGGCAGGAGGCAGTCCCTGGTTTGAGCTGCAGCATATGTTGTGAGTGGTGGAGCAGGAGGTGATAGGCCAGGAGTGTGCAGATGGCTTGTGCAGGTGCTTGTGAGGTCAGTGTTGGCTGTGTAGCAGTTAGGGCAGGAAGCTGGAGGTGGCTTGTGGAGGTGTTTGTGATGTCCCTGGTGGTGAGTAGGTGATAGGGCAGGAGCAGGGCCCTGGCTTGTGCAGGTGCCTGCGATGTCAGTGCTGAGTGCTGAGGTGGTTGGGCAGAAAGGCCGCAGGCTTGCGAAGGTGCTTTTGAGGTGAGTGTTTTGTGAGGATGTGAGTGGGACTGAAAGGAGAGGTGGCTTGTGGAGGTGCTTGTGTTGTGGTATTTCCGTGCAGATGTGCTAGGGCAGGAGGAGGCCCGTGGCTTGTGCAGGTGCTTGTGAGGTCTAGGTGCATGAGTAAGTGCTAGGGTAGAAGGAAGCACTTGGATTGTTCATGTGCTTGTGATGGAAGTGATGGCTGATGGCTCGCTCACTCCCCTGTGGTGGGATGGGGAGAGAATCGGAAGGGTAGAAGTGAGAAAACTCATGGGTTGAGATAAAGACAGTTTAACAGGTAAAGCAAAAGCCATGCACACAAGTAAAGAAAAATAAGGGATTCATTCACTACTTTCTCTTTTTCCTCTGCTGACTTCTTGTGCACCCGCAGCGTACTCACTGATGGGGCGGTGTGGGAAGCAGAAGAGGTCTTGACTCTGTGTAAGCACTGCTCAGCAGTAACTAAAACATCCCTGTGTTATCAACACTGTTCCCAGCACAAATCCAAACCATAGCCCCATACTAGCTACTATGAAGAAGACGAACTCTATCCCAGCCAAAAGCAGCACAGCAGGCACACGGGTGTGTCCCAGTGTGCGGCTCCCCATTTGGGAGGAGGGGGAGAACTGGACAGTGTCCAGGGGAAGTTTGCCAAGGTGGGAGTTGGGGCCTCAAGCACATGACCTGTGCAGAGGGACTGAGGGACCTGGGCTTCTTTGGCCGGTGGCATGGAGGCAGTATAGGAGTAGTCTGAGAGTGATTGAAGGATGGCTTAAGAGGTGATGGAGCTTTTCCTCGTAGTGGAAAAGAGCATGAGAAAGAAAGAATGCCACTAAGTGCAGCTTGGGAGGTTGAGACTGGATATGAGGAGAAGAAATGTCACTCCAAGGGCAGTGCTGTGGTCTAATCGCCACCCTGAGGAAATCTGGAATAGTCCATGGCTTTGTGTTTGAAGGAACGTCCAGGGAGGACGGAGAGATGTCAGTAAGGGTAGTGAGATGCTCAGATGAGAGCAAGGTGGAGGAAGCAAGGTGGATGTCTACAGCCTGCAGGGAAAGAGGCCCGGTGTGGGACACCATAGGACAGCCAGTGGTTATGCTGATCGAGGGCTCAGGCAAGGCTAAAAGCCGCCAAGAGAGCCGAGGCCTTTCTCCCCTTGGCTGTGGCTGTTATCTTGACCACCATGGCCTACGAGGAGACACTTTAACCTTATGGCACCAGGACCTCATTCCCACTCGCCCCACCCAGGAGAGACCCATAAGCATTGTACCTGTCCTGGTTTTGGCTCGGATAGAGTTAATTTTCTTCCTAGTAGCTGGTATAGTGCAGTGTTTTGGATTTAGTAGGAAAATAATGTTGATAACACACTGCTGTTTTTAGTTGTTGCTAAGTAGTGTTTATACTAAGTCAAGGATTTTTCAGCTTCTCATGCCCAGCCAGCAAGAAGGCTGGAGAGGCACAAGGAGTTGGGAGGGGACGAAGCCAGGGCAGCTGACCCAAACTGGCCAAAGGGCTATTCCATACCATATGACATCATGCCCAGTATATAAACTGGGGAGTTGGCTGGGAGGGGCAGATCGCGACTCAGGAACTAACCGGGCATCGGTCGGTGAGTGCTCAGCAATTGCATTGTGCCTCACTTGTTTTGTATAGTCTGATTCTTTTAGTATTACTATTATCGTATTATTATTATCATTATTTTTCATTCCTTTCTCTCCTATTAAACTGTCTTTATATTAACCCATGAGGGTTTTTTTTTTTCCTATTCTCTCCCCCATCCCACTGGGTGGAGGAGTGAGCGAGCGGCTGCGTAGTGCTTAGTTGCCGGCTGGTGTTACACCACAACAGTACCATAGTCCTGCAATTGGCATTGCACATCCCTGCATTGCAG
>NW_026114238.1:0-19498 GCF_018139145.2 Gymnogyps californianus | reverse complement strand
TAAGCCATTATACCCCGTCCTCAAGGACACATCTAAAACGGTTCATAGGAAGGGTGGTCTTGCAAAGGTCGCCCTTTGTGTCCCCGGGGGCATGGACACTGCTGGTTTTGCTCTCCAGAGTGGCAGAGGCTGGACCCCCTTCTCAGGACAGACTCCTTGCCAGGAAGCCACTTGCCTGTTCTTACTGGCACTTCACTCAGCATCTGTTTTGAAATGTTTGGTGCTTTTCTGGGACTCCTTTTTCTGCTCCGAAGATCACAAAAGATGGAAAGGGGCTCAGCAGCAGTGATCCCTTTCTGGCTGGGTCTGATCCCCACCCAACCAGCATGGCCAGTGCAGGCTCACCCCGTGGCCAAAGGGCACCACAGCCCCCTCGCTCTGCAGAGTGCACCGCCAGCCTGGGGCCTGCAGGGACCATGGAGGGAAGCAGGAACGGCCGGCCAGGCCAGCATGGACACACTTACCTGAGGAAAGGCTCTCTGGAGAGCAGGGATGACTGTGGAGAAGAGCAAGGAGCATTTGTGTGCCTGCAGGGAGGAATCCGTGAGAAAGAGAAACTTCTTTCTGCAGGCACCTGCTCAGGGCAGGCTGCTCTGTCCCCTGGCCAGGACTCTTGTGCTGGCCTGTGGAGAGGGGCTGAGATGGAGGGGGCAGTCAGTCTGTGATGGGGATCTCCTGGACCCAGGACCAGGAGTCCTGCAGTTTCACTGTCTTCCATTTCCTCATGCCACGGTGAGCGTCCAGCCGTGGGGCTGCCCCCCGGAGCTGCTGTGCCCTTCACAGGGTCTGGGGCTGTGGGGGACTGTTCTCCTTTCCAGGTGAACCCCCGCCAAGTTGAAGGCCCAGGGGTGGTTCTGAGGTGACATGCTGCTTGGTGTCAGGTCTGCTCCAGAGGAGACAGGGCTGAGCAGGGTGTCCATGAGCGTGGCCTGCCCTCCTGCCTGCCACAGCAGGTTGGGTGGCTGTAACAGAGGGGCTCAGAGCCAGCACCCAGACATGTCCCTTCCACCTGCCTCAGCCCTCCCTTTTTTCACACAGGCAGTCCATGACTGACTAGGTGTCCTGGTTTCGGCTGGGACAGAGTTAACTTTCTTTTTAGTAGCTGGTACAGTGCTGTGTTTTGGATTTAGTGTGAGAATGATGTTGATAACACTCTGATGTTTTAGTTGTTGCTAAGTAGCGCTTATCTTAAGCCAAGGACTTTTCAGTTTCCCATGCTCTGCCAGCAAGCAGGTGTGCAAGAAGCTGGGAGGGAGCATAGCCGGGGCAGCTGACCTGAACTAGCCAAAGGGTATTCCATACCATGGAACGTCATGCCCAGTATAAACAGGGGGGAGTTGGCCGGAGGCACGGATCGTGGCTCGGGAACTAACTGGCATTGGTCAGCGGGTGGTGAGCAATTGCATTGTGCATCACTGTTTTTTTTCTCCCCCCCCCTTTTTTTGTTGCATTCCTTTTCATTACTATTATTATATTTCATTATTACTATTGTTAGTATTATATTTTACTTTAGTTATTAAACTGTTCTTATCTCAACCCACGAGTTTTACTTTTTTTTCCTTTGCTTTCCTCCTCCTCACCCCACTGGGAGGGGGAGGGGGAACGGCTGCGTGGTGCTGAGTTGCTGACTGGGGTTAAACCACGACAGCCTTTTTGGCGCCCAACGTGGGGCCGAAGGGTTGAGATAACGACAGATCTGATCAGAGTGTGTTAAAACAAACTTGTTATAAGTATTCATTGTATTGGTTTGATAGTTACTGGTTACAATGTGGGTTCGTTTGCTCTCAAAGTTGGTGTTGTGGTTCTTGAAGTTGTTATGTAATGCCCTACTTGCAGTATATGCTCCCTGTTGTGCTGTTTATCATCTGTGGGAACCGGGCTAGAGTTATCACGTTGTTGTTGTTTGTAACACTGGTTTATGATATGATAGAAGTGCAAGCCGTGAAACTAATCGGGTGTTTGTACTCGGCATTGTTGTCACCTCTGTACTTCGGGAGCTGCCTATGGGAGACTATTAATAATTGTACCTTTTACCTTTTCTCCTCTGGGAACCAATCTGTGGAGGAGAGATCTCCGTACTTCGGGTGCTATCTCCTAGAGAATATTAATAACTGCACTTTCTACCTTTTCTCCTCGGGGAGCCAACCTATTGGGGAGACATCTTCCCACATCTTCCTTTCTCTGCCAGGTTAATTGCAATAGCATTGAAGGAGTTTGTAAATTTTGAATATCCTTGGGATGTTGAACTTAGTATGGTCCTATTGCTAGGAATCAGCCTGTTCCTGAATGTGATTCAGATCTTGCCTAGGGTTAAACAACTATTTAAAAATACCACCCAGAGATCAGCTCCCACGACTGCAGCTACTCCAACTCTGGCGACAGGCACTACGGCTACTCAACTCTGGCGACAGCTACTGCAGCTACTCTAATCCCTATGACAAGCACTGTGGCTACTCAAACCCCAGCAACAGGCACTGTGGCAACTCAAACCTTGGCGATGGATGATGCAGCTGAACTAGAGAATCAACCGGTGCCAATATCAATCGCCCCTATACAGAAGAGGAAATATACAAAAAAATCAGTTCGCTTAGCGAAGGATGAAGGTGAAGCAGGGTCATCACGAGAACAGGAGGAAGAGGCAGAACCGGAGATAATCCCGTCACTATCCCGAGTGAGCTGCGAGATATGCGAAAAGACTTCAGCCGTCATCCAGGCGAGCACATTATCACCTGGCTGCTCCGATGCTGGGATAATGGGGCAAGTAGCTTGGAATTAGAGGGTAAGGAAGCCAAGCAATTGGGATCCCTTTCTAGGGAAGGGGGCATTGACAAGGCGATTGGAAAAAACACAAGCCCTCAGCCTCTGGAGGCGACTTCTATCGTGAGGGAAAGGTACCCCTTCAAGGAAGATGTTGTATGTCACCCAGGCAAGTGGACCACCATGGAGAGAAGGTATCCAGTACCTGAGGGAATTAGCCGTGCGGGAGATGGTTTATTATGACCCAGACGATGGGCAGTTACCCACAGATCCAGATGAAGTCCAATGTGCACGACCCATGTGGCGGAAGTTTGTACGAAGCACCATCATCGTATGCCAATGCATTGGCAGTAATGGACTGGAAAGACGAGGAGGGACCAACAGTAGATGAATTGGCTCCGACTTCGGCAATACGAAGAAAGTCTCACTTCCTCCCTCGTCGCGGCTGTGGAGAAACTGCCAGACATACTAGCCGAGAAATGGTCCCAAGAGTTCCAGCGATTTGAGGATAAGTTTGGCCGCCCACCTGTACGGACCAATACCTCAGCTATTAGGAGAAGGTATTCTTCTGGGCAAGAGAGAGAGAGAGAAGGTATATACCACGGGGTACCCTGTGGTTTTACCTGCTTGACCACGGAGAGGATATGAGGAAGTGGGATGGAAAACCTACCTCGGTCCTAGATGCACGGGTACGTGAATTGCGAAAAACAACACAAATGAGGGTTCTTCCAGGAAAATGGTTGCTTCAGCCTCCAGTGAGCACTGCGAGCGGTGTGGCCGACAGAGTGGAAGGGCTGATCTTACTCCTGATTCTATGAAAAGGAATTCTAATCCATTTTTACAAAAGTGAGTGGAGAATCCTATGACCAGGACTAGAGGGGCCCTGCCTCCAGCCAGGCGGAGGAAGGGACAACCGGGTTTACTGGACTGTGTGGATTCGATGGCCTGGCACATCAGATCCACAGGAGTATAAAGCTCTAGTAGACACCGGTGCACAGTGTACTCTAATGCCATCAAGCTATAAAGGGGTAGAACCTATTTGTATTTCTGGGGTGACAGGGGGATCTCAACAGCTAACTGTATTGGAGGCTGAAATAAGCCTAACTGGGAATGAGTGGCAAAACACCCCATTGTGACTGGCCCAGAGGCTCCATGCATTCTTGGCATAGATTATCTCAGGAGAGGGTATTTCAAGGACCCAAAGGGGTATCGGTGGGCCTTTGGTATAGCTGCCTTGGAGACAGAGGAATTGAACAGTTGTCCACCTTGCCCGGACTCTCTGAGGACCCTTCGTGGGGTTGCTGAGGGTCGAAGAACAACAGGTGCCGATCGCTACCACAAGGGTGCACCGGCGGCAATATCGCACCAACCGAGACTCCCTGATTCCCATCCATAGCTGATTCGTCGACTGGAGAGCCAAGGATGATCAGCAGGACTCGCTCACCCTTTAACAGCCCCATTTGGCCAGTGAAAGTCTAATGGAGAATGGAGACTAACAGTAGACTATCGTGGCCTGAATGAAGTCACACCACCGCTGAGTGCTGCGTGCCAGACATGCTAGAACTTCAATATGAACTGGAGTCAAAGGCAGCCAAGTGGTACGCCACAATTGATATTGCAATGCATTTTTCTCAATCCCTTTGGCAGCAGAGTGCCGGCCACAGTTTGCTTTCACTTGGAGGGGCGTCCAGTACACCTGGAATCGACTGCCCCAGGGGTGGAAACACAGCCCCACCATTTGCCATGGACTAATCCAGAATGCACTGGAAAAAGGTGAGCTCCAGAACACCTGCATACATTGATGACATCATCGTATGGGGCAACACAGCAGAAGAAGTTTTTGAGAAAGGGGAGAAAATAATCCAAATCCTTCTGAAAGCTGGTTTTGCCATAAAACAAGTAAGGTGAAGGGACCGCACAGGAGATTCAGTTTTTAGGAAAAAATGGCAAGATGGACGTCGTCACATCCCAATGGATGTGATCAACAAAATAGCAGCTATGTCTCCACCAACTAGTAAACAGGAAACGCAAGCTTTCTTAGGTGTTGTAGGTTTTTGGAGAATGCATATTCCAAATTATAGTCTGATTGTAAGCCCTCTCTATCAAGTGACCCGGAAGAAGAACGATTTTAAATGGGGCCCTGACAACAACAAGCCTTTGAACAGATTAAACGGGAGATAGTTCATGCAGTAGCCCTTGGGCCGGTCCGGGCAGGACCAGATGTTAAAAATGTGCTCTACAGCAGCCGGGGAGAATGGCCCTACTGGAGTCTCTGGCAGAAAGCACCGGGAGACCCGAGGTCGACCTCTAGGGTTTTGGAGTCGGGGATATCGAGGATCTGAGGCCCGCTATACTCCAACTGAAAAGGAGATATTAGCAGCATATGAAGGAGTTCGAGCTGCTTCAGAAGTGGTTGGTACTGAAACACAGCTCCTGTTGCACCCCGACTGCCAGTGCTGGGCTGGATGTTCAAAGGGAAGGTCCCTTCTACACATCATGCAACTGATGCTACGTGGAGTAAGTGGGTTGCACTGATCACACAACGAAGTCGAATAGGAAACCCCAGTCGCCCAGGAATTCTGGAAGTGATCACGGACTGGCCAGAAGGCAAAGATGTTGGAATATCACCAGAGGAGGAGGTAACGCGTGCTGAAGAGGCCCCATTGTATAATAAACTGCCAGAAATGAGAGGCAATACCCTGTTCACTGATGGGTCCTGTCGCATTGTAGGAAAGCATCGGAGGTGGAAGGCGGCTGTATGGAGTCCTATACGACAAGTTGCAGAAACTGCAGAAGGAGAAGGTGAATCGAGTCAGTTTGCAGAGGTGAAAGCCATCCAGCTGGCTTTAGACATTGCTGAACGAGAAAAATGGCCAATACTTTATCTCTATACTGACTCATGGATGGTGGCAAATGCTCGGGGGTGGTTGCAGCAATGGAAGCGGAGTAACTGGCAACGCAGAGGTAAACCCATCTGGGCTGCTGCATTGTGGCAAGATATTGCTGCCCGGCTAGAGAACTGGTTGTGAAAGTACGTCACGTAGATGCTCATGTACCTAAGAGCCGGGCCACTGAAGAACATCAAAACAATCAACAGGTAGACAAGGCTGCTAGGATTGAAGTAGCTCAGGTAGATCTGGATTGGCAGCATAAGGGTGAATTATTCATGGCTCGGTGGGCCCACGACACCTCAGGCCATCAGGGAAGAGATGCAACATATAGATGGGCTCGTGATCGAGGGGTGGACCTGACCATGGACACTATCGCACAGGTCATCCATGAATGTGAAACATGCGCTGCAATTAAGCAAGCCAAGCGGTTAAAGCCTCTTTGGTATGGAGGACGATGGCTGAAATACAAATATGGGAGGCCTGGCAGATTGACTATATCACACTCCCACAAACCCGCCAAGGCAAGCGCCATGTGCTTACAATGGTGGAAGCAACCACGGCTGGCTGGAAAATATCCCGTGCCCCATGCCACTGCCCGGAACACTATCCTGGGCCTTGAAAGCAAATCTTATGGCAACATGGAACCCCAGAAAGAATTGAGTCAGACAATGGGACTCATTTCCGGAACAATCTCATAGACACCTGGGCCAAAGAGCACGGCATTGAGTGGGTGTATCACATCCCCTATCATGCACCAGCCTCTGGGAAAATCGAGCGATACAATGGTTGTTAAAGACTACATTGAGAGCAATGGGTGGTGGGACCTTCAACATTGGGATACACATCTAGCAAAGGCCACCTGGTTAGTCAACACTAGAGGATCTGCCAATCGAGCTGGCCCTGCCCAATCAGAACTTTTACGTACTGTAGAAGGATAAAGTCCTGTAGTGCACATAAAAAATATGCTAGGAAAACAGTTTGGGTTACTCCTGCCTCAGGCAAAGGCAAACCCATTGTGGGATTGCTTTTGCTCAAGGGCCTGGGTGCACTTGGTGGGTGATGCGGAAGGATGGGGAAGTCCGATGTGTGCCTCAAGGGGATTTGATTTTAGGTGAGAACAGCCAATAGATTAAATTGTATGATTAATTGCTATATAATCTTGCCACTCTATGTCATCATTATTATAATTGTTATATGCTATATTAATGGTATTACAGTAAGAATTACTTAGATTAATGAAGAATGAACTTTGACAAAACTGAGTGAAGTGCAGTAGGATGGAACCAGGACTGACTTCAGCATGCAACAATCCGACACCACACACCATCCTCCTGCTGCGCCCAATGTCACCGCCTACCACACCACACCGAAGCCCAATCCTGTTCTGCCGACTGAGCGGACTTTGCATCATCCCTCCTGCCCAGACAGACTGTTACGATAGATGGAGCTCAAAGTCATGGACTGAATGAACTCAACAGACATTTGATAGAGATGGCCCATAGACGTGGGAATGATATCTGTGTATATATTAAAAGACAGGAAAAGTGAGGTGATTAATTGGAGATGTATCAGAAAGTGTGGGATCTGGGCATAACATAAATGGTATAGAATAAGGGTGGATATTGTCCTGGTTTCGGCTGGGACAGAGTTAACTCTCTTCTTAGTAGCTGGTACAGTGCTGTGTTTTGGATTTAGTGTGAGAAATGTTGATAACACTCTGATGTTTTAGTTGTTGCTAAGTAGCTTATCTTAAGCCAAGGACTTTTCAGTTTCCCATGCTCTGCCAGCAAGCAGGTGTGCAAGGAGCTGGGAGGGAGCATGGCCAGGGCAGCTGACCTGAACTAGCCAAGGGGTATTCCATACCATGGAACGTCACCCAGTATATAAAGACGGGAGTTAGCCGGGAGGTGCGGATGCTGCTCTGGCATCGGTCAGCGGGTGGTGAGCAATTGCATTGTGCATCACATGTTTTTTTCCTTCCCTCCTCCCTCCTTTTTTTTGTTCTATTCCTTTTCATTACTTATTATTATTATATTTCATTATTATCATTGTCAGTATTATATTTTACTTGAGTTATTAAACTGTTCTTATCTCAACCCACGAGTTTTATTTTTTTCCTTTCCTCCTCCTCACCCCACTGGGAGGGGAGGGGGAAGTGCCTGCGTGGTGCTTAGTTGCTGACTGGGGTTAAACCAGGACAGGCTTGGATAGCAGTTGTCATGTCCATTCCACCCGAGTACATGATGGGACAGCCACAGGCACATGGCTTGGTGCGTCTATATGAGGAGCTGAAAGGCCAGCAGCAGTCATGTGGTTTAGAAGATCTGGTGAGGTTACTTCTCTCTGGTCAGGTGAAAGGCCACAAGAAGGCTAACGGGTTGGGTTGCCTGCTTGAAGGGTCCTTTCTGAGATGGTCAAGCTTTCCGTGGTAGTGGGAAAAAGCAGGAGAGAGAAAAAAATATCACGAAGTGCAACTTAGAAGGTAGAGACTGGCTATCAGGAGGAAGAAGGGTCACTGCTGTGTCACTCGAAGGGTACTGCTGTGGTGCAAGAGGTCACCCAGAGGGAGCGTGGATCAGCCCATGGCTTTGTGTTTCAAGGAAAAGCCGGCGATGAGTCGAGAGACATCAGTGAAGGTACAGAAATGCCAGGGTGAGAGCAAGGCGGGAAATAAAGACGGATGTCTGCAGCCTAGAGGAGAATGACGTGCAGGCATGGGACAGTGTGGGACAGCCTGCAGTAGAGATGGTCAAGTGCTCTGGCAAGGCTGAAAGGCCCAAAGGAACCCAGGTCTTTGTCCCCTTGGCCATGGCAGTTGCTTCTGCCACTGAGGCCTAGCAGGAGGAACTTTATTGTGAGGTTCTGAACTTTGGTTCTTCCTCATCTCTGCTTGGGGAGACCGGGAGGTGTGGCACAGTTTTCGTACACTTGGCATTGCTCACCCTCACATCCCACTGCCCCCAGGAAGAGCCCTTAGCTACACATGAGGGACAGGACCTGCCTTCCCATGGCCTGGGGATCAGGGCTTGGCCTTTGTGCTTCATAAGACAAAGCAAGGGTTTTCTCAGCATTACAGCCACCTGCACAGTGCCTTTGCCTACCTGCAATCACAGCCTCCAATTCTCTGCTCTAACGAGTCCCTGGGGAGGCTTTGTCAGTAAGGCCCTCAGTGGGGCCAATCAGTGCTTCAAGGTACTTTGGGTTTTGCTTCTGACTTGGACTTCTTGAGAGGTTTGTTCAATCTCCTCCCAGTGTCTGAGGTTCATGGACTCAGCAAATACATCATGGGGCTCATTAAAATACAGAAAGCCTAATGAACTATTTCTCTTCCTAATTTTCTTCAAGTCTTCAAGACTTGTACAGCTAATTGGAGTCATTTCATACTGTAGAGAAGGAGGAAGATTTCAAAGTGCACCTAATAAGAATGAGGTTTTTTTAAAGTATATTTTTAATTACTTTTCAGTTTAAAGAAGAGGTGATAGAAGCTTTCTCTCATTAATATTGATGCAGAGTGTCTCCTCAGGAGGTCTGGACAGGTAGGAAAAGCAGTCCCTTGAGGTCTGACACTGTATGGAGAACTTTGCTCCTCACCTCCCCAGCCTCACCATTTCTGACATTGGCCACCTGGGACTTGCATCACTCTTCCTTGCATCAGACTTCTCCACTGAAGTCTGCAGCTGGATGTTACAGCTCCTTTGCACCATCTCCCGCCTGCTCTCCTTAGAGAACTGGCTGCACACAGGCACAGAAGATTTTTTCCTATTTGTAAGACAAGAAAAGTAAAGCATGATCAGTTTTCATAAACAATCAAACACACTCTGTAACCATAGGCTCAGTACAAGCTGCCTCTAGTGAGGTTGCCTTTTTACAAAGGATAATCTTGTCAGAAATTTTAGATGGGTAGATACAAAAAGCTGGATAGAAACATAACTAAAAAGTTGGCTACAGAGAGAATTAGACTACTGAAAGAGAGGCCAACTTTTACTCCCGGAACCTCCAAGCAGCAGCATAGGTGAGAGGGATGTGAATGAACAAAGAGGGGAGGAGAAAAGTGGAGAATAATGGAAAGGGCCTTTGCCTCGGCCGTCTGCATCTGACAAGATGACTTCAGAAATGGTCATTGTATCAGGACAGGTGTAAGTATATGAAAGATCAGAGAAACTAAATACACCATATAACAGGCAAAATAGTGGTAAAGGAGTTACAGGGGAAGATTGATATTTCTTTGGAATATCCCTTTTGAATTGGGATTAGTAGAGGTCTCTTGTGAGTGAGGACATGCCAATGCTGCACCCATCTTTGAAAGGGGCCAAAAGTGCAACCCAGGGAACCACAGCTGTACAAGCTTGCTTTGGTGAGGAGTGGGCCATCAATGAGAGGCCTCTTGAGTGACATTTCTGGGCACCTAAAAGAGAAGAATGTGTCCAAAAGCAGGCAGCATGGACTGACTTACCAATGGTAAAGCATGCCTCAGTAAGGCAGTGGTGACAGTAAGGAAAGTTCACAGGTTTCCTGTGACCATGGAAGTCAGATGTTCATATAGTCAGAGCAGCTGCAGCTTTCTTGTGCTGCTCCAGGCTGTGTGGCTCAGATGCAGGGCTACTTGACAGGTATCCCCAAACAGCCCTGATCATTTCCTTTGCTTCCCCATTCATTCCCTTTTCACTCTTTCCCCACCTCTCCACTCCTACTCTTTAACCAACCTTATCCACTCCCTTGCAAAAAGTCAACCCCTTTTCACCATTTCCCCACTGGCGCTGCATTTCCTCACTTTGCACCCTCCTTTCTTGTTTCTGAGATGGTTATCGGTGCTTTCTACCTTGATTAGCAACTCCATGACACTACTACTCTTTTCTTATCTGTAGTGTCCTGTGCTACTTAAGTTCTGGTCTTGTTAGAGGCATCATGCCTCAGGAGGGACATCAGCATGTACTTTGAATGCCTGCCTGCTGGAGGTTCAGTCCAGAGGGACCTTGACCCCCCTGGGGATTTGGCCAACAGAAACCGGAAGGTTGAGAAGGAAAAGCTGCAGAAGAACTCCAGGCAGCAGCACAGGCAGTGAGCACAGCAGCTAAGGAGTGCCCTGAGGAGAAGGGCCTGCGAGTCCTGATGGCTGCCATATGAGCCAGTGGGCTTTGCCTTTCAAAAGGAATGGAGAGACTGGAGAGGGTGCGGAGGAGGCCTGCCAAGATGGAGTGAGGAGCCTAAAGCAGGAGCTGTGAGGAGAGTCTGAGGGAACTGGGCCTCTCTAGCCTGCTGAAGTGGAGGCATGGGGCAACCTCATAAGAGCCTACACCTACGTGGAGAGATGATGGAGCCAAGCTCTCTTCTGCAGTGGCCAATGATATGACAGAGGCAACAGCCACAAACTGCCTCTTGGGAGCTTCAGGCTGAGCCTCAAGAAAAAGAAAATGGACTAGGAGGAGCGTTGCTGTGATCTCCACCTTTGGAGCTCTTCAGGTTTCTGCTCCACAGCCACAGCCAGCCTGGAGGCTGGACTAGAGACCCCAGAAGACTCTTTCCCACCAACCCTTCCAAGAGCCTGTGCCTTCACCACGTGCCCTCTGAGAAAAGATGAAGGTGGAGGTGAGGGTCTCTGCATCATATGCTCATAGGAGAATTCAGGGTGGAAGGCAGCTAAGGAGGTTGGTAGTGCAACGCCCAGCTCCAAGCAGGGCAAGCTCTGAGGTCAGACCAGGTTGCTCAGTACATGCCAGCATCCAGAGAGAGAGCTTACACGTGAAGCAGGCACCTAGGCCACCATTACAGACATGGAGATGAGGCATTTGACCAGCTCCATCAACACAGCTGACAGTATGCCATGCCTCCTGAGATTCCTGGGAACATCCACCTGCTTGTCCAGAGGAGTGCCTTCCTTCTGCAAGTTTCCTGGCATAGCTGCAGAGCATGGGGTGCTTTAGGGTGCAAACAGAATTGAAAGAAAGCCTCTGCCTTGGGTACTCTCAACTGAATTGCTGAAAGAGAGAGGATGGAGGGATCTCAGCATTTGCAGGTTCCTGTGGGAGATGTAAGGCCTCCAAGAAAGGAGCTGAAGAGAACACTTTAGAACTAGCATAGCCTTTAGATCATTTTGGATGTGATGGCTCTGCTCCCCCAGCTCAATCATTGGCACCCACAAACCTCACCTGCTCTTCCTTTCTCTCCTCCCAACCCTGAGCAAGGGACAGGAGGAAAGGCAGCAGAAAGGCCCTTAGGGCTCTGTGAATGAGCTGGGGTCTGGCACTTGGCAGGGCCACAGTGTCATTGCAGTGGACCCCCAAGAAAGAACCAAGGTGGGAAGTGAGTGTGCAAGGCTGAATCCACAAAGTCCACGGGCAGGTGTCGTGGTTTAACCCCAGCCGGCAGCTAAGCACGCTCGCTCACTGCCCCCCCACCCCTGGGATGGGGGAGACAATCAGGAAAAAAACCTCGTGAGTTGAGATAAAGACAGTTTAATAGGACAGAAAGGAATGAAAAACAATAATAATAATAATATGACAATAGTAATACTAAAAGAATTAAACTATACAAAACAAGTGGTGCACAATGCAATTGCTCACCACTCATTGACCGATGCCCAGTTAGTTCCTGAGCCGCGATCCCCCTCCCAGCCAAGTCCCCCCAGTTTATATACTGGGCATGATGTCATATGGTATGGAATATCCCTTTGGCCAGTTTGGGTCAGCTGTCCTGGCGGTGTCCCCTCCCAGCTTCTTGTGCCCCTCCAGCCTTCTTGCTGGCTGGCCATGAGAAGCTGAGAAATCCTTGACTTAGTATAAACACTACTTAGCAACAACTAAAAACATCGGTGTGTTATCAACATTATTTTCCTACTAAATCCAAAACACAGCACTATACCAGCTACTAGGAAGAAAATTAACTCTGTCCTAGCCGAAACCAGGACAGGAGGATGCAAAAGAAGAAAAGCATGGCCAACAGAGAAAGGATTAACAGAGGTGGTGGGCTGACCCCAGCCAGCTACTAAGCCCCCACCCAGTTACTTGCTTGCTCCCCCAACAGCAGCGTGGGGAAGAGAATCGGAAGGGTAAAAGCAAGAAAAACTCATGGGTTGAAATAAAGAGAGTTTCATAAGTGAAGCAAAGCTCCATTTGCAAGCAAAACAAAAAAGGAATTCAGTCACTACTTCCCATCGGCAGAGGATGTTTAGCCATTTCCATTAAAGCTTCCAGGCCTTCATCACATGTAACGGTGACTTGAGAAGACAAATGCCATAACCACAAATGCCCCCCGATCCTCGTCCTTTCCCCAGGCTTTTACTGCTGAGCATGACGTATCCGGTATGGAATATCCCTTTGGTCAGTTGGGGTCAGCTGTCCCAGCTCTATCCCCTCCCAGTTTCTTGCCCAGCCACAGCCCACTTGCTGGCGGGGCAGCGTGAGAAACAGAGAAGGCCTTCCTGTTGTGTAAGCACTGCTCAGCAATAGCTAAAACATCGGCTTGTTATCAATACTCTTTCAATCACAAATCCAAACTTGGTGCCTTACTGGCTGCGATGAAGAAAATTAACTCCCTCCCAACCAGCCAGGGTCGGATGGACTTTTTGGGAGCTCTGAGGGTGCTAGCAGTGAAGAACTTGAGAGGGGGAAAAGGGAAGCAGGAAAGGAAAGGGGAGGCCAAGGATGTCATTGGTGCTCTTTGGGGTGCCGGTGATGCAGCCTTGTACCTGATGGGAATTATTGCCACAGCCAGAGGGAACCTGAGTGCTTTCCTTAATGTTCCGGCCATGAAGGGGAAGGAATGGAAGTGTCATCCAGGCTGGAAGGGACCTTGGAAGATGTCTGTAGACAAGCCAACTCAAAGCAGGGTCACATGGGGTTGCTCATGGTTTTATGCAGGTGCGTCTGAGACACTTCCAGGGACGGAGGCAGCGCGCACTCTCTGGGAAACAGCTTCCCGTGTCTGACTGTCCTCATGTTGCAAAGGTTTCTCCCTGTATTGAGCCTGACCCTCTCGTGCTTCAGCTCATTGCCTGCTGTGCTCCTGTCTTGCACCACAGTGACTTCTTGGAAACCTCACCGTCGGCAGTGCAAGGCTGTTAGGTCCTCGCCCTCAAAGCCCTCCATTCTCCAGGGTGAACAAGCCCAGCTCCTTCCCCCTCTCCTAACAGGACAAGTGCTCCAGCCCTGACCATCTTTGTGGCCCTTTACCGAACTGCTTCCAGTTTGCCAATGTCTCTCTGGCCTTGTGGGGCACCAAAACCTGGGTAAGCAGTCTGGATGTGGTGAAACAAGTGGTAAGCAGAGGGAGCTAATGACTTCCCCTGGCTGTGCTCCTGCTCGTGCAGCCCAGCGTGCTGTTGGCCTTCCATGTTGATGGCTCATCTTTTGCCTAATGAAACCCAAGGACTCACCTAGGCAGTCCCTGCCCTATCTCATTGCAGAGCTTTGGTCTACTTCAGGGGAAGGACTTTGAATTTGTCCTTATTGGATACCATGAGGTTCCTATTGGTCCGTGCCACCGGCCTGTCTATGTCCTTTGTGGTGGCAACCCTGCCCTCCAGTGTAGCGTCTGCTCTCCTCAGTGTGATGTCTTCTACAAATGTCATGAAAAATCACTCTGCATTTCCTCCAGGTCATTAAAAAGACATGAAGCAGGGCAGGTTGCCAATAGAGCCCTGCAGGACCCGACTAGCTAGATGCCTCCAGGCAGAGGACCACGTATTGTCCATGTACCTCCAAGCTCACCTCTCCAGCTGGTTTTTACCCATCTGCTTATCCCCCCTTGCAGGCCATAATATCCTACTACTGAATATTGCAGGGGACGATGCTGAAAGCCTTGCTGACCTCCAGGTAGAAGAGCACCACTGCTCTCCCCTGTCCAGCAATCCTGCCCTTCCTTCCGAAAAAGCAAAGAGGCTGGCCGGGCACAATCTCCTGTGGGTAAATCCAGTCGCCTGCCTTTCAGACACCCAGAAAGGGGATCCGAGTGGACACACTCAGGGCACAGCCTGCTCAACCTTTGGGCATTTTTGAAAGGTGCATGCAATGTTTGGGTGCTCCCAGTCATCAGGAAGTTCCCCAGTCTCCATGACCTTCCAATGATGATTGAGAGTGGCCTCACTCTGACATTGGTCTGCTCGCTCCTTGGGATGCCGCCCCTCCAGCCCCACGGACTGGAAAGGACTGAGTTTGCTCCAGTGACACCGGAATTGATCCACGCCCACTGCTGGTTGTTTTCCTCCAGAGTCCTGCCTCAAGGAGCAAAGGTTTGGGAGACCTTGCTGGGGAAGACTAAGGCAAAGAAAACATAGAGAATAATCTCAGATCTATCTACACTTGCTCTTACTAAGTTCAGCAGTGACCACACAGTATCTTGGATTTTTTCTTTAACTGTTTTGGAAGTAGTAACAGCTCCTCTGGATGCCCTTGAACCTCTTGCAGGGGCCCACACTCAGGAGGCCTTGGCTTCCCTAAAATCACCCCGATTTCTAAATTCCTCCTTGAGTCCCTGCATCCACATCCTGAATGCTTCTTTTCTTTTCTATGGAGCTTCTTGATGAGTTCCTTCTTTAGCCAAGCTGCTCTCCTGAAATGCCTGGTTGTTTTCCTGCTTATCGGTGTGGACAGTTCTTGTGCTTGGAAGATGCTTTCCTAAGAGATCAGCTGTACTGAGCTCTGCTGCCCTTGAGTGCTGCTGCCCATGGGACTACCACTAAAATCCCATAAGACTTGGGGTCATGGATCTGGAGACTTCCATGGCTTCCTGAATAAGCCTTCCTCCACTTCCTTCCCCTGACTGCAGGTGCTTGGTCTCCCGCCAGGATGTCCTACTAACAGACCTCTCCTCTGACTCTCACCCACAAGGCCTCACCCAACCTGTTGCACAGCCCAGGGAGCAGCTCCATACATACAAGCAGCTCCTGCACACAGAGGGCATCTCCCCTCACCCTCCTGGCCCATCTCTCCTGAAAAGCCCGTAGGCACCGTTGCAGCCCCACTAGCAGCGTGAGCTGTCCCACCACACCTCACCGTTTCTTCCATCAATATCAAAACTCTGTGATGGCCCATGGGACTCCAGCTCCTCCTGGCTGTGCCCCAGGCTGGGGGCATCGATGCACGTTTGGGCTGCAGCACCTCGGCTGTGGCACTGCAGCCCAGCTCAGACTTGTCACAGGCAAATCCGGTACCACGTGCCCAAGACCCAGTGTGTGCAAGTGCTGTGCTTGAGACCAGAGACACGCTGGAGGGGATGGCAGACGGCAATGTGAAGGCACCAAAAGAGGAAACCCTGCTCCCCGCAAGGCCAGAAAAGCAGCGCTGGGCTCTGGAGCCCTGGCAGGAGAAGCCTTTGCTGTCTCTACTGTTGCTGAAGCTCCTGAAGGCCTGTGGTGGAGGTGAAGCTCATCTCCAGGAAGACAGATGCTGCTGAAAATGTCCTTGGGTGTGGACATCCTGTGAGCCAGGAACACTGTGAAAATCCTTGGACGTTCCTTGGTCGTATCATCAAGTGGAGGAATAAAGGACGGCTTGAAGAAGAACGGGCAGAGTTTGAGAGTAGGCAAATGAGCGGAGATCCCAGTGTGATGGGCTTCCTGTTCATGAACTGCCCTGCATCGACTGGGTGGAGATGGGTCAGACTGTGCCTCACTGCAGTGCTGGGATTCAGTCAGTGGCCAACAGAAAGCGAATCTCTCTGAGATGCCACCTGGGCTTGGGCAAAGGCATCAAATCTGTCTGCAATGCTGCCTGAGGTGTCTGCCACGCAACCGCTCTGGACGTGGATGCCTTTCCCGTAGGTCCTGTGCTGCCCCTACCAGCCACACGCAGTTGTGCTGGAGAGCCCTGGCATCTCGCATAGCACCACAGGCCTGTATTTGGCCATTGAGAACCTGCCCTGAATTAGGTGAAGCAACGGGGGATGTCCATGAGCCAACTGCCATTACAGTCAATGGAGATCTAGGAAATAGAGCTGATGGAGAAGAGAAGGAGAGGGACTTAGCTCCATTTGGTCACCTGACTACCTCTATAGGCTGCTGTGGACATCAGGAAAAGGGAAGCTTTTAGTTGTCCTAAACGTAAACATCTGCTGTCATTTCGGTGTACCAAAGGAATTCCCCACCGGGCTCCAAGACGATGCCCCCAGACACTGCCCCGTCTCTCAGCACTGCTCCCTGAGAGCTTGCAGTCACCTGCCCATAACTTGGACAACCTCTGGTGTCCCCTCAGATGTCACCAGGTGTTCCCACCTGAACAACTCCCTCAATCAGCATTACTTAGCATGGGAGCTGAGAGAAGCAGCTCACATGCAGGTGCCTGTTTTGTGCCCACGTGAACTGAGGCAAGAGGAATCTCACCTCCTGTGGGCTGGTGCTGTGCACGAGAGGGAGGTGAGCCCTCTTCTAGGAAGTCCCCAGGACTTCCAACTCAGGATGGGATGCCTCGAATGAGTCAGCTGAATCCCTTGCCTCAGCAGGGGTCAAGGAGATCCCTCCCTGTCACTGGCTGGTTGTCCTGTCAGATGATGGGCCAAGGAAAAGGCGGATTCTCATGCCCAGCTCTGTCTTTGACAGGAGAAATGACACAGTTGGAAAGCCAGTGTCTCCCCAGCTGAGGGAGGGAACATCAATGATTGCTTCAGCGTGTTTCACAGCAGGTTCCCCTGGAGCCCCAGGGACATCTCAAGGAGTCCAAAGAGGGCCGAGAAGGAGATGCCTTGGGCTGGTGCTCTAATGCTGAGCTGGGTTGTCCTCCTGGGACGCGGGGAGCTTACGGCAAGCGGGCAGCACAGCAGAGAGACAGCTCTGCCCAAAGCGCAGCAGGGCTGAGGGCACTGCCTGCAGGCACCAAGGGGAGAGGAGCGAGGCAGAGAGAGGTTAAAGGCAGTGTGGAGTGGGAGGATGGCTGAGCTCTCACTGGGGCAGAAATCTTCACAGCCCTCTCTACGGTAAGTCTCTGGCTGCAGGGCACTGAACCCGGTGTTCCTGGGGCATCTCCGAGACCTGGTTCATCCCACAGCCTGTAGGACCTGGCAGGAGGATTCTCACCGTTTCCCTAGTGCAGAGGAGGAGGACGTGCTCTTGAGCAGGGCTTCCCTGCTGCACGTCAGTAGGACAGGGAATGATGGTTTCCTTGTCTTGGAGATGACTGCAGGGGCAGAAAGCTGGGTCTGCAGCCAGGGTGCCCAGGGCTGTCCTTCTGCGGAGGGTCCCTGCGCCCCTGGGGATCACCCCAGGGCATTTCCAAGGAAACTTTTCCAGAGGATGGTCAAAGTGGGGATTACCTGAAAGGGAAGGAGTCCGTGCTTTGAGAGTAGTCCTCTTGGTTGGCTGGCTGGTGGGCAGTGGGAGATGGGAATTTATTTTTGCACTCTTGAGAAGGCACGGAGATGCCCCTTCTCTTTCGGAGTTATCTAGCTGAGCTGCTCCTTAGCCCTTGTACAGAGAGAGATGCCCCGGGGCAGTTCCCCGCTGCCAGGAGGGGTTTGCAGGGCAGAGCTGAGCACACAGTGAAAGGGATGGGGCTGTCTTTCTGTGAGCACTGAAAGGGCAGAGCCCTGGGCACAGAGAAGCAGTTCCCGGCAGAGACAGCTCCAGGCAGCAGAGACATTGTCAGAGGGGAGAGGGAGCACAGCTCAGAAATGTGGTGGGAGGGGGGATTCAGGCACCTCCCCTGCCATCCCCTGCAGTGCAAGCATCTTCCCCGGAGCAACTCCGTGGTCTCCTCTCCCTCACTGCCTTGCTCCCTACCCTCAGCATCACAAGCACTTGGCCATCGGTTGCCTTCCCAGCAGCCCGACCAACAAACAGCGGGGTGGGGATTCAGGTTCAGCTGAGACACCAGCACTATGGGTCCTGCCATGCCGATTTTTCCATGGAGGAAAAGCAACCAAACCCCCTCCCAGCCTTTGGGGCTCGGGCACTAGAGTGTGTGGGGCTGGAGAAGACCTGCCCTCCGTTCAGGGCAGCCCATCTTGAGGACATTTGAGTCCTTCCCTGGGGGGTCCTGCTGGGCTGCAGGCTGCCTTCCAGAAGGTCACAACTCACCCATGGCAACCTTGTGTTTTCCAAGTGCCCAACAGAGAAGACACGACGGGGCTGAGGCCAAGGAAATGCTGCTGGAGGGCTGTCTGCGGGCAGCTGGAATGAGCCCTCTGTGTCCCTGGCTGGGAAGGGAGAGATGAGATCCTCCTCAGGTACGATGAGATGGGAGCAGGGGTTTGGAGATGTGCACTTGGAAACTGGATTCCTCTGCTCTCAGCAGTATCCTGAGTATTTCTTTGGGGGGAACACGGGAGTGTGATAGTCCTCCAGCTCAGAAAGCTGCCAGCACAAGGCAGCTGAGACCAGGGCTGATGGACGACCGGCTGTCCTCCCTCTGCACTAAGGGACAGTCCCTTTGCCTGTCAAGACCCACAAGGTTTCACTTGGAGTGCAGCAGGAATGCCAAAGATTTCTGCCTTAAAAACACTCCTCAGGTGTGGTGGGACAACTAGAACAGAAGAAACAAACCAAAATCCCCTCAGCTCTGTTCTGCCCTCAGGTGAATTGGGAGCAACAATGCGGAAATCACCTTGATATCAAAAGTGGATTTAACCTGAGATCACCCATGTTCCTATTTACCTGTAACTGTAGGGCAGGATTGACAGGGCAATTGTACCTGAATTGTAGGGCACATCTTCCTGGAAAGGCGAGAGGCAGTCTTGGAGGATTCTATGAGAAACTGAATAGATTTTGCTCAGATAAATCTGTCCCAACTTATTGATGCATTTTCCTCCTTGGACAGGCTCCCATGGCCAGGGGAGAAAATATCCAACAGCAGCTCCATCACAGAGTTCCTCCTCCTGGCATTGCAGAGATGCAGGAGTTGCAGCTCTTGCACTTCTGGCTCTTG
>NW_026114237.1:0-19805 GCF_018139145.2 Gymnogyps californianus | reverse complement strand
TGGCTTCAAGGGAACGGATAGAAAAAACCATCTGACTGACAAGCTCGTGTCTTGTCTTACACAAGACTGGAAAAGAGATTGCATGTTAGAGTGGTTTTGCTGTTAACTGATTCTTGGTGAGAGATTGAGACCAGCATAAAGAGAGCTCTGTCTCTTGTACAGCCCTTTTGCTACCCAGGGCTGTGCTACAGGAGTTGGGAGGCATTTGCCCAGGACCATCATGTGCGCTGTAGCACCTCTGTAGTGACGTTTCCATGCCAGACTGAGTGCAGAAGGCCTTTGGGGCAAGAAGTGCCATTTTGCAACATCAAGCCTATTAACCTGTAGAGATGAATGCTGCCTTTGCTGTATTTTCTGGGTTGAACTTTCTCTGCTGTGCTTCTGGGAGCTGCTTAGCTCTTTAACAGGTGATGGTGTGCAGTGCTTTTGGAATGGCACATGGACCTTCTCTTCTCAGGGTGATGGAGCTCTCAGCCTTGCTTGTACAGTCTCAGAAGCAGAATGAGGAGAAGGAGAAGGCCATGAAAACACTTAACGACACTGTGGAGATCCTAGTATGTTTTACCTTTATCTGGGAGATAGCCCAGTGTTTGCTCTCCAGCCTTAGCACAAGGAGGTGTGGCTTCCTCAAGAGAAAGAGTGGTAAAGATGCTAACTGTATGGGAACATCAGGCACATTGCCAAAAGATTCCTCGTGTGTTTGGGACATGCGGAGTCAGTCCAGGTGGAGGCCGTGGCAGGGGAGCTGCAGACAACTGAGGTGTTTTCCTCAGGGGGGTTGCACCAACGCTATTCTGCCTGGGACTTTAAGTCTCTAGGGATCAACGTTCCTTGGAATCGACAGCTTCGTAGCAGTCTATAAAAACTAGCTGTTGGTCTTTCTCTTCTTAGTTTTAGCAAAGAAGAAATTGAATAGGTATGGGAAGGAATATACTGGAATCACTAGGGCTGAGGCTTATTGCCATCACAATGCTACTGAGGATGGGAATGCTACAGAGGGGAGCAGCTCTTCCCTGCCCACCCTTTCTTTATTCTGTTCTCAGGAAGCAAGTCGGTTAGAGAAAGAATATGAAGCTTCATGGACTAAAAGTGCCAAAGAAGAGAATCTTTCCCTCCAAAAGCTGATAAAAGATATAACTGAGGTGAGTACAGAGTTTGGACCACATCTCTGTAAATTTGATTTAAAAGTACTTGAGGAAGGCGACAGACTAGCCCAGGGAATAGATATATATGTTGTATACTGTCTATGTTAACTACTACTGGCTGTTTAATTTTTATACCACTTTTCTGACATAAAACCTGTTATAACTTCCGAGTTGGCTGTCCTGTGACACTTCAGCTGAGTCGCTAGAAGTTTCAGTACCTTTGCCTCCACCATCCCGCTAAGGTCTCTCTTGGACTGTGCTTTCTGAGTTGGCTACTTGACATTTGTATTCCAGTGTTTCTTGGAGCTTGACTCCCCACCCTCCTTGAGCAATGACTCTGTTGTTCTTCAGATTTTTGTAAAAGGTCACTGACTCAATCGATGCACTTGCCAACTCTGCTCCTTCATGCAGAGCTCCTTTATGCTCCTTCACTGAGCATTATCTCCCCAGAATCGCAACTGGTCTGACTGTTCAGGGGTAACTTTAACTTAGTCCTAAACTTCACTCTATGGAAGGGGGTTTAATCATCAGGTCTTTTACACAGCCTCTCACAAAGTCAGCTCTTTCTCCTTATGTAGTCATTTTTATCCTCTTGTGCTACTGCTCAGAGTAATTATAAACATTAGCTTTTTCATTGCTGTTTTCCAGTATTCATCGGCTTCCTTCTTCTCTGGGCAGCGTTAATGTTTCCTTTCATTGCTATTTCCAGTGTTGATCTGGTGCTCACGTATGTGGCTCTAAGAAGCTGAAGGAGACCAAAATAATTCCTGAGAGCTTCAAGAAATGGAGCGTTCAGGCAGCCTCCAGCCACTTCACACTTGTTTCTTCTTGTTTATAGTAGCTGTTTTCAGAAATCCCTGGAGTACTTGTGCCACAGGGACAAAAACTTCTTTGTTGACTGAAGAAACGAGATAATTGAGTTTTAATGACTCTAGGTGAAGTGGGGGAAAAAGGAGAAAATAGATAGAGAGAACCAAGTAGAATGAGCAAAGAGTAACAGCTGATGTGGGCTTTCAGGTGGTGCTAGATGACAGTGACAGCACAGTCAGCATTATCTGCACTGACAGTTCCCAGCATGCAGTGTCTAGCAACATCCTCTCTTGTCTGAGCTCCGTTTGATGCAGAGCATGCCTTTGTATTGGTTCAGGAAGCACTGGCAAGGAGCGAGGAGCAACACAGGTGAGAATTTCTGTTTGTCTTCACCACTGGCCACAGGGTCAGCTGCTAATACCTCACTTAGCTGAAACCTTTCCATTTACTTAGCCAGTTTCTTTTTCTAGCCTTCCCACTCTTGGTACCATATTGCCTTGCCAGTCTCACCAGCTGTGTGTTCTACTGCTTTTCTCTCCTTGATCTCCACCCCCTCATCACAGCTTTTGCCTTCAGGTGAGCTGTCTCTCTGCTCTGCTGCTTCTCCCAGCTATCTGGAGCCACCTTCCCTGCTCCTTACTGCTTGTTGTGCTCTTTCCCTGCCTATTCCTTGCAGGCCCTAAAAGAAGAGCTTTCTGCCAGGCAGGACACTCTCAATTTTCTGCTGCACCAGCACAGACAGCAGGAAAGAGAAGTGCAGGAAGCTGCAGCAAAGCTTGAGCAAGTGGAGGAGGAATGCAAGACGTCCAGCAGCCACCGGCAGCACCTCCAGTCTCTGGTAGAAGCACTCAGAAGGTGAAGTGTTTCCTCCTCCTCCTGCGTCTCTAGAGGCAATGCGCTTCCATTCTGGGAGTTCAGAGTGTTACGGGGAAAGAACTCGCCTGCCCTACCACATGCATGCCTCTGGCACTTTAGCATCCTCCTGTCACTGCTCTTCATGCTCTACTGTGAATCCTAAGGCTGTCTTGAGATTCAGAGGTAATGCTGGAATACAAGATGCCTCCCTCTCGACATGCTGCTTCTCCGAATTGTGTTCTTTGTGCCCTTTCCTAGCCACTGCTTCTCACTGAATGAAGGCAAAAGCCTGCCTTCCTTCTCCTCCCTCTTCAGTTACCTGGAGGGAAGAGCAAGTCTTCCTTGCTGTGCTTCCCGCAACTCCATCCTGGAATGATGAAAATAGGTTCCGTGATTCTTCAGCCTCTTCATTCTGTAACTGAGCCTTGTCTTTGCATGACTGTGCAAACCTCGAGAAACCAGGAAAAGCTACAGCAACAGCTTGAAGTAACAGAGCAAGAAGCCTCGCGTCTGCGTCAAAGTAACACTGAACTGCAGCTGAAGGAAGATTCAGCCCAGGGGAAAAGGTGGAGCAGCCACAGACGATGGAGAGAGTGCGTCGTGACCAGGAGCTCCTGTGAGCGTTAAAGCTTTCTCTGGGCAGGGGTGGGCATTGCTGGACTTGAGGAGGCCACCATAAAAGAATTAATTTTGCCATGCTCATCATTTGTAGCATAGAAGGGTGAAGGGAGCACATGGGCAGGCCTGGCTACCTGCTGACATACAGCATAGCTGCCCTTGTACCTTCTTTATGACCCTTTAAAAAAAATCATTCCAGCCCTGACCAGAGTAGCTGATGACAGCATAAGCTGAAACAAGAGAGGTTCAGAGTGGATTTAAGGAGAACAAAAAATTGAACTGTGAAGGCAACCATGCAGCAGAACAGGTTGCTCAGAGAGGTTGTGCAGATTCCGCCCTGGAAATTTGGGAAGGCCCAACTGGATAGAGCCTTGAGCAACCTGGACTGATGCCTAGCTGACCCCAGCTGCTTGAGCTGAAGATTGGCTAGAGGCTCCTGTGGTCCCTGCCAGCCTGAATAATCCTGTGATCCTATGATTATTGGATTGGAAATTCATTACACGTCTCCTCCCCAAATAGATTGTAGGCTCTTTCATCGTTTCACGCTGAAGCAAGAGTAATTGTGGAATATTAGTCTGGACTTAAAAATTCTGTCTTACCCAAAGAAGAACTTTGGAAAGTCTTGTATCCAATGTATCAAAAAGGAGAGAGAGAAACTATGGGCAGGGAGCTGTTGAGAGCACCTGAACTTCTTGGAAGTGTTCTGCGATTTCTGGAAGCTTGTTTTACTTTCTCAGTGATGAATGTTTCACCCACAGCAAGACAAAGAGTGATGCAGCTGCTAGTCATGCAATTCCAGCATCTTTAGGTGTAAATAGAAAAGCTGTTGGAAATCATTCAAACTGCCATATCTGGGGACATAGTATGTACTCTTGGTTTTGGGAAAATGAGAAATGTTTTTACATTAAAACTTGTTGTCTTTGCCCTCCTCGCTAGCTGAAGGACTTAGCTGCACTTGAAGGAAAACATTCATTATTACAGAGTGAGTTGGTAGAGACGCAAGAGAGACACTGGAGCGAATCGCACCTTCAGAGGGATCTGCTGAAGCAAGAGAAAACATGCAGCTTACCATGGCACTGGAAAAGGTATGGTCACCTTATTCCGAGCAGCACTTGCGGGAGAGGCAGTTGTGATAGCAAGACCAGCACCGATGCTGTCTCTGGCAGTAGACGACCAGGGACAATGTTGTTCTCCTTCTTGGAAAACGGTGATGGAGACCACACAGGCTCTTTGGTGTAGTTAGTGCCCGCGTGCTTATTGGAACACGGAACTGGGAGTGTTGTCAGAGACACAAAAGGGGATCTGGAGTGGCTGCTTCAAGTCAGGGATTTTCCTGTCTTTGTTTCTCATGTTGTTCTTTTGTCCTCTCCAGGCAGAGCAGGCAGTAGCAGAGTTGACAGGGGCTCAGAATAAGCTGAGTGCTGAAGCAGCTGATCTACGTGTTGCAAACACAAGATGAGCAGTATGAATGAAGCCCTTGCGCTGGATAAAGTGCAACTGAGCAAACTTGTGCTGCCAGGTGAGCAGAGCTGCCAAAGATCTTGCCAAGGTTCGTCTCCAGCTGCTGCTGCTGCTTCTTTTCAGACTCCTTGCCTTCCGACAGTAGGACTGTCTGAATATGGAAAGTGTTCCTTTTTCTGTCCAAGCCAACCTCCTACAGAGTCAATCTGACTGTATCTTATTTCCTCTGTGCTTCTGTGAGTGTAGCTGGAGCAGAGAATGAAGCTCTGTCAGGCAAAGTGGACGAGGTGGAGAGAGCAAAGATCTCTGAGCAGGAGAAAGCTGACCTTGTGTGAACGAAACAAATGAAGAGCTCAGCGCAGAGAAAGCCCACCTGGAGCAGCTGCTGAAGAAGGCAGAGGAGCACCAGGAGGGCTGCAGGTAGAGCTGAGGAGAGTGGCAGAGGAGAAGCAGAAACCCAAGAGAAGCTCAGTCAGGTGAGCCCAAAAAGCGGGTGCTTTCTGGGTGGGCTTTGGGCTGCTGGCTCAGTGAAGCTGTATCTGTTGGCTTCTGCGGGGTTTTGTGAAGGAGACGCTTGGTAGTGCTGGAGTCGGAAGGCTTTGTTTACTTCCTTTTGGAAGCGTGTTGCTGGCTTGCAGAGAAGTTCTGCCAGTTCTCTGAGTTGTCCTCTGCTTCTACAGGTTACTTTAATCCCCCTGCTGTGCTGGCCTCTTTTTTGGCTTTTGAGAAGCTGCAGGGAGGATGATTGTGTCCATGAAGCTGAGTAAGACTACTACTCTCACGTGTGGCAAAAGAAGCAAACGGCATAGCTCTTCACCCTTTTCTGAGGCAAAAAGCCCCGGGGCTGCCTGTTTCTATTTATGCTTCTTGTTGTGAAGTCTGCAGCTTTCAAAGCGTGCATTTGTTCGAGCCTAGAGAGCGGGACAAAGCTGCAAGTCAATGTCTGCTGTCCCGTCCTGCCAAGAATGGGAATGACACTTGAAATTGTTGAAATTGTATTTAAGACACACACGCAGCTTTGAATTGCTGGAGCCTCTTTAGGCTTGAGGAAGAAGATGAGAAATAGGGATGGCACAGGACTGTTTTCTCTGGACTAACTGATTTCAGTACCGGGAAAAAGAGCTTGGGAGAATCGTGTCACTGGAGGAGACTAGGGAGTTTGTCATCGTTCAAATGTCAGCTTCATAATGTGCAATCCTGGGTATTAGGGATAACTTTGAGAGGAGAATTGGTTGTTTCTGATGGTCTGTTCTCTGTTAGACAGTCTAGTTTTGGAGTCCGTGGTATGTTTGGCAACTACAGAGCAGAGGTGTTAGACTGAAGAAAAAAGCTAAAAAATCAGGGTTCGTCTCAAGCTTGAATACCGGCGAGGTATATTAGACAACTTCTTTGTGCAAGACGCGTAAACGGTATGGTTGACATGAACTGCTGTACAAACAGAGTCTGCCATCTCTTTGGCCACATCAGCCAGACATTCCGAAATCACTAAATGACACTGCTCGCCCCAGGGCCGTTGCCCTGCCAAGCATCACCTCATGCATCCAACTGCTTTACACACTGCAGTCAGGTGACGCTTTGATGGGTTGGGTTTTCCTAGAAGGAGAAACCACGTGTATTTTCCCTTTCTTCAGCGAGCAAAGTTGCTTTTGCTCAACCTTTGCTGAAGTTGTCCGTCACTGGCATAGATTCGGATAGAATTGTAGTTTGCAAGGTGGCAGTTCTGGAAGATGCGGTATTTTGCATGAAAACAGGTAGTGTGGGTATGTTACGTTTGCCCGGAGGGAGCTGCTGGTCCCAGGCAACCCAGGAGGCCTTACACATCACTTCCAAGTGAACAGTGCCAGTCCTTTTGGCAGCCCAGGGTATGAGTGCGGTATACAGCAGATGCTCTTAACCTTGCAGCCCAACGTCCAGGAGCTCTTTCTCCTCCAGCTGATTCAGAAGCGGCACTGGCCGCTCTGCCAGGACTCCAGAGAAAGGACTCCAACTGTGTTTTGTCCCGCTTCCAGGTTTACCGCCAGCAAGAGTCGGCTAGCAGTGGTCTGGAGCAGCTGCGCCAGGAGTCCTCTCGCCAAGGGCATGCGCGGCCAAGGTGTGCAAGGAGAAGGAATTGCTGGTGCACGAGAAGGCTGCCCTAGAGGTGCGACTGGCAGCCGTGAGCGGGACAGACAAGCCTTTCAGAGCAGCTGGCAGAGGCCAGGTAAAGGCGGGGAGGAGACCCTAGGCAGGACATGATTAGTGTTCTTACTGGAGTAACTCCCTGTGGGTGTCAGGAGCAAGAAACTCCTTTCTCTCCGTATTTGTAACTTGCAGGTCGGCGAAGGAGACCCTGGAATCCAGCCTGTTTGAGGCTCAGCAGCGCGTATCTCAGCTGGAGATCGCCAGGAGTCAGCTTGAAGTCCAACTTCACACCGTCACGCAGGCCAAGGAGGTGATCCAAGGTGAAAGGCTCATTGCTTTGTTCTGGTGCTCCCCCTGCCTAGGGGAGATGGTATAAAAAATAGCTCTCTGTCTGCAGTGGCTTCTGAGGAGTGAAGGAGCTGAGACAGATCCCTCCTACACTGAAAATTCAAATGGCTTAAGGTCAGTAAAGTCAGAACCACTGTTGGGCAGGCACTGAATCTTGCCATTTGTCGTGTTTGCAGGGGAAGTGAAGTGCCTCAGTGTGAGCTGGAAGCGGAGAGGACTCTGATGAGCCAGGAACGGGAAAACATGGCAGAATCGGCTCTTGCAGTACAGAACGGCAGTATGACAACACCCTCAGACTCCGGCAAGCTGATCATGAAGTGGAAAAAACAAGCTCCTGCAAGACCTGGTTAGGAAACAACAGCTTTTGAATTCTTGAGCAAGCTTTGTGGGCTGCTTGAGAAGAAGAATAGCGTGTGAAATGGCAGCAGTCATCTGTCATAGGCCACACGTTGCCAGGCCAGGCAGCAGAGCCAATGGCTCCTACTTGAAGGCACGTGAACACCCACAGACTCTGCTGGGACAGTAACTGCAGCCCCCAGATCAGGGGTGGCCTAAGACGAGTTCAGCAGAAGGTTGGTGGTCCCCACCCAAAGCATGCAGCAAAGGGGCAGGAGCTTACCGACTCCTGTCTACCGTGAAGCGGACTCCTGACATTCCTGCCAGCTGCAGGCACGGGAACTTTGTTCCTTTCTGTCTGTCCTTCCGCGGTTGACAGAGGCATTAGCTTTGGGCTAGAAGCGTATGGAACAGGGCCCTTGTCCCTGGTACTTCAGTTCGTGGCCTGTCTTGTGACTAGGGCATCGGGGTACTGGCCTCTTGCTCACCCTGCATCCCTCAGCATCTGTTCCTTGATGAGAATGGAGTTGAGCTTTGAAAACAGAGACTCTGAGAACAGAGAGAAATCCCGAGGCGAGAGGTGTTGGGAAACAGGCAGGCATCAGAGAGGGAAGGTGACGTCTCCTTTTCTTCCACCTGCTGACCCTCCTTTTAAGTTCCTCGATAGGATGTGGTTGATGGAGGCACAAAGCCACTGTGGTGCGCTGTTCTGGTGAGGGTTGTGGAGGGATGAAGCTTCCCCTTTGTTTTGAGGAGCTTGGCTGGGACTCCGTCTTGAAGTCTTTTCCTGCCCTCATCAGGCAAGCGAGCGGGAAGGGCACCATTCAGAGGTCCAGGAGATGCTGGAGCAATGGGAAAAGGAGAAGGCAGAGACAGAAAGGGAGCACGAGAAGAAGCTGTTTGATGTGAAGCAGGAAGTTGCTACCGTGCAGGCTCAACAAGAGAGGGAACGAACCAGAGTCGAAAATGCCAAGCAAGAGGTAAAGACTGTGAAGGCAGAATTTGTGTGGTGTTTTTACTCTTCTGGGCTCCTTATTGGCAGTGCTTCTCTGGACACTGTCCGTCTGGGTAGAAGTGTCTCTCATCTGCCCCTTTGTGAACAGGAGTGATGCCTTAGCAACCATGAGAGCTTTGTGCCACGAGGACAGGGCCTCTAATGCGAGAGGCTACCAGAGGGTAGGTTTAAGAAAGGCAGGAAGCGCCTTGCCGGCCTGAAGAGAACGGTGAACACCATAACTGTGTCTCACAAGGGGTGAGCTCAAAAAGGAGCCACCTGCGCAGCAGGATAGAGCTGTGGGAGGTGGCTGGATATCGGGCTGCTAACTAGGTGCAAAAGTCGCTATTGAAAGACACACAGGCACAGCAGGAACCCTCACCAGCAAGGCAAGACACTGGAGAAATGCCACACATTTTCCTGTTAGATGGCAGGAGTTTGTTGGAGATTCAATCCCAGAGGGACCGTGGATGGACCATGTTTATAGTGCCAGTCTCCCTTAGGAATCTGTGCTCCAAGTGGGCAGATAACCTAGGAGCCAGCAGCATAGGGCTTTGAGAACGTGTGAGCCCGTCAGTCTTTGAGTCTTGCCGCACAAATTCTGCGTGGGAAGTTTGAACCCGTCTTCTCTTTATTTCTGTGCAGGTCCTGCTAGAAAAGGAGCGTGAGAAGGATGCTTTATTAGAGACGCTGCTCCAAACTCAGGAGAGCTGAGAGAAGCCTGCCAGCAGCTCCAGCAGCTGAGGCAGGAGGTGGAAGAGCAGCGAAAAGAGAACGGGCAGGTAAGTCTGACTAGTAGGGTAGGTTGAAGGAACGGGCCGTTGGCAACTGGACGTAAGCTGCGGGAGAGGCTGAGAGCGCCCAGGGTAACAGAGTGAAGGGCAGTACCCAGGACATAAAACATAAGTCCTGGACTGAGGAGGCAAGGACTACTGCAGCACTGAAAGCACAGAGCCTGGGAAGCTCCAGAGATCCGCAACAGGAAGGCAGGGTTACAGTGGAAGCAGAGCTGGGTAGCAAAGCAGAAAGAAGTGGCTGAATGAATGTGATTCTGAGACAGAAAGAGGAAAAAGCTGGGCCTGATGGCAGGTCCAGTAGCCTGCTCTCCATTTGTGTTTACAGAACATCACGGCAGAGCTGCAAGCAGAGCTGCAGGAAACTCAGAGCAAGATCGAGGCAGTGGAGAAGAGGCACAAGGGAGAAATCCAAACCGTCAAAGAGGAAATGAATATCCTCCTTCAGCAGCGGGATGCTCTACAAAACCAGGTGACTGCAACAGCAATAGCTACTCCAGTCATCAAACAGGCCGTCTCTCCACTTCGTGCCTTTCCGTGGCAGAGCAGCAGGCTGATGGGGTGATCCCTCGGACTGCCACCATACTGTGGTCTCCATCTCAGCTGCTCTGAAGGAGACTTACAGGCCAGCTGAATCTCAGCTGCCGCCCTGGACAGATGGCCTAGTGCTTTTGCCTGTTTGCCAGCAATCATCAGCATGGATTTCTGCTGGTCTTGTTACTGCTAGCCTTGGTTTTTAAGGTGGTTTTTCAGATGACCATGGTGACCCACTGAGATTTTTAAACAAGTCGGCTGTATCCACTGTGAATCTGGTACTCTCGTGCTAGGGTGGAATTTCAACAACTTCTTTCCCTTTCCTCACAGTATACACTATGGCTGACAGTGACAAGCTTGTAGTCTTTGACTGCTTTGTTTATGTTTTACTTGAGGTGGAAGAGTTGACATCTCAGCTAGCAGCCTCTGAAGAGCCTCTAAAGAAGGAGGCTGTGACTCTACATCAAGAGGTGGCGTCTTTGGAAAGGAAACTGGAGAGCACTGAGAAGCAAAGAAAGGATGTCCTGGGTGAGGCTGGCAGATGCCGTGAAGGGCCATTTCTTACATGTTTTTTGGCCTTCTGCTAATAATTCTAAGGAGCAACTTCTTCCAGTGGAGAGCTGATTTTGGGTGGTCTCGTACAGGTTCAGTCCAAATCTGAGAAGATACAGAGTGGTTGTTTTTTGGTTTAACCTTTCCAATTGCATTGTTCTGAATAAGTAAGGGAAGATGCCGTAGTCATGAAAACTCCGTGATGATTCAGGGTGTTTATTTTCCTCACTTCTGAAGATTTCTGCCCTCGAAGCTTTAGTCAAAGTAATTTTCAAACTTGTCTCTATTTACATTGCATAGCTTGGGCAATTATTTGTGTCCAAATCCATATTTAGATTTCTAAATATCTGGATCTGGAAAAAGGGGTGAGAAGACAAAGTTTGCTAATGATGGAGAGCTGTTCAACGTTGCCCATCTGAGAGCAGACAGCGGGGGGAATAAATACAGACATTTGAGAAACCAAAGTGCTGATTCGGCTAAATATGTGTGCCAGCAAGGGGAAAACTAGTCCTGATTTCAAACACTGAATGAGAGACTGTGATCTGACCATTACTCCTTCCAGAGGGCGCAGTGGGGTTCTAGAGGATGGTACCCTGAAAACTCTAGACAGGAGAGGTCCAGATAAACCCCAGCACCCCCAAAAAAGGGAAATCAAATGTTGGGGGGTTCTCTCTTCCCTTCCTCCCTAGCAGAGAGAACAGCATCATGCCACTGCCTAAATCATGCTTAGTCTGGGCTTTAAATCTTGGCTGCAGTTCTGGGAGCTCCTCCCCAAAAGAACACACTAGAGCTAGAAGAGGTTCAGAGAAGGGCAGAAAGGAAGGTGGGACTGGCTGAGTAAGCTGGGAAAGACGCAGCCTAAAGGTGGCGCCGGGAAAGGTCTGCAACATCCCGAGAGGCAGGGAGAGGGGGGGCAGCACTTGGCTGCCACTGGAGCAGGGAGTTCCAATCGAGTACGAAAAGCAAACATACACAGACGGCATTACTGAATCTTTTCCTCCCTGTTTTGCAGCAGGAACGGACAGACTGCAAGCACTTAAAGAAGAACTGGTATGGGAGATAAAACTTCTTCAGGAGTCGGTCACAGCCTCTGAGACCCGAGCGACTACAGCAACAGATAGGCATCACTCCCTTGAACAAGAACTCCACACCACAGTGTCTCTCCTAAAATTAAAAATGAGGAACTGGAAATGCAGCGGGAGAAAATCCAGGTGCTCCAGAAAGAGGCAGCACAGGGAAAAGCTTTGCAGGAGAATCTCACTCATGTGACTGCCATCCTGTCAGAGAGGGAGGGAGAAATGAAGGTGTACCAGGAACAGATGAGAGTGCTGGAAGAGCAGAAAGAAATGCACAAAACTGCTCTGGATCAGGTTATTAAGGACGTAACAGAGAAAAACCAGAAGATTGAATCCCAGCAAGAACAGATACAGGAGCTGGAGAAGCAGCGAGAAGAACAAAGGATTGCTGCCAGCAAAATGAGCAAAGACCTGGAAGAGAGAGACCAGGAGATCAGATCCCTGAAGACCTTGCAGAATCTCCAGCTCAGGCTAACCAAGAAGAATGAAGAGGTTAGACATCAGAGAGAGCAAGAGAAGCTCCTAGAAGCAGCCTTGCACGAGAGGGAACAAGAGACCAAGGCTCAAGGTGAGCAAGAAGAGTTAGACGAGGAAAGAAGAGCTCTTCGGGAAGATCTCCGGCACGTTCAGCAGACGCTGACAAAGAAGGATGAAGAGATCAAAGTACCAGAGAGACAGAGCGGGGTATTTAGAGAAGACTCTGGCAGGGAGAGAACAAGAGCTTAGGAGGCAGAGTGAACTCCTGAAACAAATAACATCGGCTTTGCGATGGAAGGGATGGAGGGGAGACCCCTACAGAAACAAATCCAGAAACTCCGAAAATGGGAGGAAGAGGAAGCAGAGAAGAAGAGAGTTCTCCAGGAAGAGAGACCGTCTCTTGCAAAGGCAGAAGGAGCTAACCCAACAACTGGAAGATGAGCGGAAGGCAAAGGGGGAAGAATTGGAGCGTGCGATTGCTATTTTGAAGCAGACTGAAAGCGGGGAAATGGAATGGAAAGAGAAGGCACAAGCACTGACCTCTCGCCCTTACCAAGAGTGAAATGGCCAATGGCACGTTGAGGGAAGAAGTAGCCGTCCTGCAGAGTTGGTTTCAGAGAGGGACACGGACCGGTTTCATCATCAGGTAGGCACTGTGACTGATCATCAGTCAACTCAAATGTCTATAAAGGGTTCTAAAGCTGTTTCCTATAAAGATATGGGAATGTATATTCCCATAGATCCATGACCTGCTGGCCATGGAAGAAACCGTGATTGCAGCCAGCAGGCTTGCCTGTCTGTTAGAGCTCTGCCAGAGGCCATTCACCTGCTAGAACGTTTTCTGTCAAGCCCAGAACCACTGAAAGTACTACAGCGCTTGCTGTTAAAATTCACTCCGGTCCAAAAGCTGGGGACGGGTAATTGGTTCTCTCCTGTCTAGGCAAGCTTAGCCAACGTGTCATGGTTAGGATTGGCATGGAAAGGACAGGGCACAGTTGACCACTAAGTACAATTTTGTAGCGATGGCTGAAGAGCAGCCCTGATGGTGCTTAGAGGATGCTTTCAGAGATTTAGATTTCTGAGGTACAGCTTTTCCGCGCTTGTATTAAAACCTAACGGAGTTCCGTACTGCTGCCTGATCAGGTTAAAGGCTTCATTTGCGCCATTCAGGATGTACTCTCCCTGACTTGTTGATTGTGGCCCTTCTAACCTTTCTGGGGCACCAGCTCACACAATTCTCCTCTCTGTATGCCCAGCAGGCTACTGCAGAAGGGAGCAGCTCTCGTGGCTCTCGGAGAAGAGGACTCCTGTCGCAGCGGCTGGAACATCTGCAGCGAGCAGTTGCAAGGCTGGAAGTTGAGAAGACTGAGCTGGAAGCAACTCAATGCTGAGCTCAGGAGGACTCTTGAGCAGGTAACCAGGCTTTCACTGCCTCTGCAAAGCCTCACGGTCCTCTGGAACACAACCCCTTTCCACAGACAGCGCTCTGGAGTCCTCTGCTTGTTTCCTTCCCTCTCCCACCTCCCCTGTGGACACACACGTCCGTATTTTCTCTCTCTCCTGGCACCCCACTGCCTTCACAAATGCACATTCACTCCAGGTACCACCCTTCTTGCCCCAGTGGCCCCATACGCACACATCGGACACTCTTGTGTCAGGATCTGCTTCCTCTCGCTCTTTCTCGTAGTCTACTTGGAGTGCTTTTGGCCCCCGCGTTCTCTGGTGCACTTACGGTCTCTGAGCAGACACCTCCTTGCCGTGATGTCCAGAGGTCCTTTTGCTCCTTGTTTGGTGGCAGGTTTCTGTGACCCTTTCTCCTATCCAACGTGCAGGTGGAACGTGAACGGAGGAGACTGAAGAGATACTGTAGTGGTCGGTCGCTGCCAGATGCGTGCGGATTTTCTCTCTCCGACCAGCACAAGGTGCCTGCTTCTCGACAGGTGAGAACAGACTCTTACTCGTGGGAGGAGGCTCTGGCCATACAGAGGAACAAGGGCAAATCCGGTGGCAGCAGCCCCCCGGTATAGACCTAACGGCAGTCGAATATAGACATGGCCCTGGCCAGACTGGAGGCCAAAACCAAATCCTTGCGTTTTCTTCACAGGAGGAGTCTCACACGCGCTGCAGTCGTCGAGTAGCTGAGTTGCAGAAGCAGGTGAGGAGGAGGAAAGCTCTCATCACAAGCTGCCTGGGGCTGTACTCATGGGCACAACTCTGCACGCTGCTACAGCGAGGCTTGTTTGGCTGTCAGGGAGCGAGTACACCAGCGCGGTGGAAAATACCCAGTCAGACCCATCTGTTGGCCGTGGCCAAACACCATCATTCACCTAGGTCTAGTCTCTGGCTTGCCTAAAGGTGGGGAGAGGGATTGGAGGAAATGCAGAAAACTGGAAACTCGCCGGAAAAGAGGGGAGTATTCTAAGGCTGTTCCCCTTGAGTCTCACTCACCTGGTTGACTCCTCCTGTTTTCCCTTGGCTCAATTACCAGTGGAGCTTGCATCATATCACTGCGCATCCCCTGCCGGGGCTGGCTGCCTGAGTTTCAACATCTAGTCTGCTCTGGCAGATCAGGGTCGCCCTTTTTATCTGGTTTGGCTTTATGTTGACAGACCTTGGTGGTGTAATTCCAAGGCAGCAGGTTCCATAAGCCATAAAACTCCTTTAGGAACTGCTTCTGTTATTTGAGTTCGCTTGCCAAGAAAGAGTATTTTCATGTTCCTAGCCTGAGGTTGGGGATGGCATTCCCGTGGGGAGCACAGCCCTCGGCGAAGCACACGTCACTTGGAAAAGAGAGGAGAACCTCTGACCTGAGCTGTGCTCCCCAAACAGCAAAGCCCTGAGCGCTGCTCCAGTGCTGGCATCTCCTCCACCCCAAAGCAGGCAGAGGGCAACATGCCAGAGCTGCTGTGGCCGCACTGCACTGCAAACCTGGGAGGAGGTGAGAGCAGCTGGGTCTCTGCCCCAAAAAGCCCAGCAGGCACAACCCCGTGTTGCCAGGAAAGAAGAGAGTTGGAGGAGTTTCAAGGCCTCCGCAGTCCTTTAAGGCTCGTTTCCCCCCTGGGCTTGGTTCATCCAATTCTGCTCTGCTCATTTGTGAAATGCTCTGAAGGGAGGAAGAATGAGCGTTTTCGCCCTTTTCGTGTGCTAGCTGTCAAGTTTTGCAACTAGATCATAACAGAACAGCTCTTCAGTACCTTGTGTAACCAGTGGTGCTCCTGCCGAGGACAAAGCGTGTGGAACCGAGGCGGCAGTAGCCCAGATCTCTCCTTTGAAAAAAACGAGCTGGGTTACTAAATCCTGTAGGAACCTCTGTCTTTCATATACATGGAATGTCTCGGTGGTGTACGTGTGAATGGTATGCCGGAAAGAGACTCGAATTGTTGATAGTCTCAGGTCAGTTCAGGGTGACTCTGGGAACCTGTTAGTGCCCATTCCCCAAGTGGGACAAAGCGTTTGTCAGGGCTGGAGTTAGAGGGTGCGTCTTCCCTGACAGCCGGAACCGTGGAGCTGCGGATGGTCCTAACAGCGTGGGCTTGTCTGAGCTCGGCCTTTCGCCTCTTTCAGGTGTCCCTTCTGCAGACGCAGCTGGCGCAAGAACGCAAATGCAAGCAGGACTACATTGAGTGCTGTGCAAAGACCAGCCAGGAGCTGTCAGACCTTCACCGAGAGCTGTCTTGCTCCTTAGCAGCTGTGGTCAGGGAGCCCGAAGCTGCTGTTCTGGAGGCAGAGACTCGGAAGCTGGCTCAGCCTCTCTGAGCCTTCTTTTCCTGTAGAGGAGCAGCTGCAGCATCACGGGGTTCCTGTCTCGTGCCCTTCCCAGGAATGCATTACGTTTTGCTGTGGGAAACGGGCTGCGTTTGTTCTCTTTGCCTTTGCAAGCATCTCCTAGTGACGGTGGTTTTTAAAGTTTTTTTGAATAAAAGGAATTGTGCAGGACCGCACTTTTTCAGTAGGAAAAAGCAAGGGGTGGGTAAATAGGTGGCTTGGGAAAAGGATGCTGTTCTTTTACTTGCGCAAGTCAGCTATTGGGAGGTGTCGTAGGATTGAAGCTCCTGAGTTCACGGCCGTTCCCTGTGAGGAGAGGGGAAATGGAGGTGTTCTCAAAGCGAAGGGGGAAGAGTACACGCCAGGGATCGAAGGTGGGGCACGAGAGTGGGATTTTTCCTTCCCTCATCCCCTCCCTCCCTTCCCTCCCTCCCCCTTCCCTCAGCACAAAAAGCGGCGGTACTCTGCCGCTTTGCTCTCAGCTCTGTCGCCGCGACAGCCAGCCTGAGGGGCAGCCCGGCTGTTCTCCGAAGGGCGTTAGTAACCAACTGCAGGCCTGTCAAAGAGGGAGGCAGCGGATGGGCTGGGGAGGGCGCGAAAGCCAGTGAAAGCCGCTCCCTGCCAGCAGCTTGGCCTCGGGGTCGAGCCCTCTCCAGCTAACCGATCTCGGCCCAGTCCGCGTCTCTCGGGCGTCCTTCCGAGGCCCGGGGGCCGTTGGCAGGGCGGGCCAGAGGAGGGCGAGGCGGCAGCGAGGAGCTTCCCGGCCCGGAGGCGACCGGGAGCGCCAGCCCCTCCCCGCCAGCCCCCTCGGCCGGCTTCGGGCCGCGCTGCCGGGCGGGCCCGGGGGCGGTGCCGGCCCGGCCCCGGCAGGCGGGTTTGGTTCCGGGCCGCGCGGCGCCATGGCCTCGCTGTGGCGGCTGAAGCGGTTCGATGCCTTCCCCAAGCCCCTGGAAGACTTTCGGGTCAAGACGTGCGGGGGCGCGCTGGGTGAGCGGGCGGGGTGAGGGCGGCCGGGGGCCGGCGGGCGGGCCCGGGCCTCGCCGTGGGCGGCGGCCGGCCGGGGGGGCCTTGCGGGCCGGCGCTGGGCGGCGGGAGGCGGCGGCGTGCGGGCTGAGGGGAGGCGGAGGCTGAGGGCTGAGGCGCGCGGGAGGCAGCGGCTCGGGCGGCGGCGGGCTGAGGGGAGGCGGAGGCTGAGGCGGCGGCTGAGGGAGGCGGAGGCGAGGCGGCGGAGGCAGCGGCGTGCGGCGCGATCGGCGGGGCTGAGGGCGGCTCTCGTCTCCGCGGCAGTGACGGCTGTCAGCGGGCTCATCGTGGTGCTGCTTTTCTTCTCGGAGCTGCAGTACTACCTCCCAAGGAGGTGAGGAGCGGCGGCGGGGGGGCCGTGCGGGCCGGGGCGGCCTGCCGTGGCTGCGCACCCCCGCCGAGCCGCCGCCTCCTCCGCCGCCCCCTCCGGGCTGCCCCCGCAGCAGCTTCACCCGCCGCAGATGGGTTTGGGGTTTTTTCTTTCCCCCAGCCGGTGGCCTTGACGACGGGAGCGGGCTGCCCTCCCCGAGAGCCGCCCTGCGCCGAGGTGCTTCGATAGCAGGCCGAGACCACAGACCTTGGCAGTCTCCTTTGTGAAGAGGGATCGCAAGGAACTGTGCTGATGCTGCAGGGGGAAGTGGATTACATTTCAGCGTAACAGCTTCTGTGGCAGCTGGAAACAGTCCTCCTTGTACACCGAACCAAACCCCGCATTTAGGGTGCTGCAGTGTGCATCTTGTTCCCTGTACGTCACTTGGCCCCAGCCATACGCGCTCTTCCAGTCTGGCACATTCTATCCCCTGGCTGAAAGAGTCTGTATTTTCCCTGGCTGACTGGTGACTCGACCCTTAAGCCTAAACTTGCACCTTACTACATTTACTTTGTGTGTGTGTGCATACCTGATAAACCTATTTTAGTTGATGTATCAGTTAGAAGTTGTAGTAAGCGGTCCTTGGCTCCATAAACATCTCCTCTACAGTATTTGCATGTTAGACTCATCCTTGTACTTCAATACAAACCAGAAACGATTCTGGCAAAGTGCTGCAGTCTAACAGTAATACTGTCCTGACTTTTCCAAAACATGAGCTCCTTACCTTTACTGGGAGACAGTGTAGTTCTGTGGATCAGCATAAACGAAATTTGTTGAGTTGTTATCACTCGGATTTAACTTTTCTGTTGTTGAAGTTGAAAGGCTAAACTAAGCCAAGAGCTGAACAATCAGTAGGTTTCTCCTGTGAGGGTTTCTCCAGTTGTCATGGGAATGTGGTGATAGTGTTCTTACTGCTGTGTCACTTAGCAGCCTTTCTGTATTCGCAGGTTGTGACATTACAAATTTAGTGTCTGGGGACAACAACTATTTACCATTTTGTGTAACAGGTCCAGTATCCGTCACAGTGTACTGACTGGGTCTGCTTCAGACAACATTCTAACAAAGCCTTTGTGCAAGTAACGTCTGATGGACGCTCCAGGAAGGCTTACAGATAGCCGGTTCTTTCTCTGGAGGCTGTTCTTGAGATGACGAATGCTACTCTGTTAATTGGTGTTATTTCACACCTCAGCAGGCTCTATGCATACCATTTCAGGTGGGCTTTGGGTGCAGGATGCACAAGTTCCAACACAAAATCGTTGCATTCGTGTGTAGAACACATTGTGCATTGTGTGTAGAGCAAAACGCGTACAAGATAGCGTTTCTAGACATGTCTCATCACTTTGAATCCTCTTTTCTCTTAGAGCTGGGGAAAGAAGAAGTGTTTGATCCAAACTCTTTGGATGCTGATGGCTGCGAGAGCTGTTGTGGGGCGGAGTCAGAGGACGTTCGGTAACCTTTACACCTTTTTGTATCTTCTTAGCACTTGAATTCATACTGTTCTGTTGCATGCACTTTTTTTTTCCAAATGTCTGTGAAGGTCTGTGCAATGAAATGCTGGGCACGTGTTCAGAGAATGATGAGAACTGTTGTGGGTTTGGTATGCCTTTGGAAGCTGCAGAAAACAGAAACCTGTTTTTTGTGGTGACCAAGGTGTTATCCAGAGGTAGAAAGTAATGAAGAAAGTTTGCCATTAACCGTCCCTCCCGTTTTGACAGTCTTGGCCTAAAAACAGAGGAGAGGAGGAATAGAAACAGGCAGATGCTTTGTTCACACGGGGAAGTTCCAAACTGCTCAGAGCTGGGACAATGATGTGGTTTTTGTAGCAAATTTCTTTGCCCAGGAGTGATCTGACTGTCTAAATGGACGGGCAGAGCCCTCTTCAGACCAGGAACTGCATGCAAACAGCTTGCATCCTCATGCCAAAATCTCAAAAAGCACCTCAAGAAGCTCGAGCTCCTTCAGGAGCATTAGGCCACCTTTCAAGGTCCAGTCCCTGATGTTTGCTTTGTTGCTTTGTTGAACAAGAATCCACAAGGATTCAAGTCCTGAGCTGGAGCCTCTCTTTCTAGCGATAGAGATGGTAAGATGGTGCTCGTGCTTTTGCAGGTGTTGTAATAGTTGTGGCGATGCCAGAGAAGCATACAGGCGGCGAGGCTGGGCCTTCAAGAACCCGGATAGCATAGAGCAGCGCAAGAGGGAAGGGTTTAGCCAGAAAATGCAAGAGCAGAAGAAGGAGGGCTGCCAAGTGTATGGTTTCCTAGAGGTCAGCAAGGTGAGAGACGGGTTTTGCTGTGAACCTGCTGCGTGATGGTGGTGCCTGTGAAAAGGCAGAGTCGGGGCGTTCCTCTCCTTTGCCAGCTGTAGGTGTTCCCAGGAGCGTAATATAATAAATAACCCCGGGGCCAGCAAGGTGCTTGTGCCCGTAAAGGGGTTCAGTAGGAGAGTCAGGAAGAGCGGTGGGAAGGGGCTAATTCCGTTTCGTTGTGTGGGCTGGTCGGAAGCATGCCGGCTGGAGAAGCTTAGCTT
>NW_026114236.1:0-19855 GCF_018139145.2 Gymnogyps californianus | reverse complement strand
TAGATCAGCTTTGGTGGGCACCTGGCATCCAGCCAGGGTCAACCCACCACACCCATCAGTTTTCATTGTTGCTGTCACGACCTTCGGACAGTTGTTCTGGATATGGACAGTTGCTTTTCTAAAGAAATTTCAGAAGTTAAAAGACTAGTATGGTTTCATCTCACAAACACACACTTTTCCCTTATTTAATTTTTATTTACATAAATTATTTGCCACTAATCTATAGATATTAAACTTGTTTTGTAGGCACTCTAGAACTTTTTAATTAAAGTGTTTGGGAATCAGTAGGTGCTCAGCACGTGATAATTAATGCCTGGATGAATTACAGTGAGTTAGGTAAACAAACACAAGTGCCTTTTGAAGGAGGGATTGAGACATTTTTATGAGTCTCTCATTGTCCATCCATTGTCTACCCTTGAATAAAATAATGCAGAGTGCTCAAAACAAGGCCTAAATGTCAAATTGGGAACAGGCTGGTGCCAAGAGGGTGGTTTTGTCATCACCTCAACCTTTCCAGAAATTCCATAATTAACCTCAGTTCAGACATTCCCTGGTGTGTTAGTGAGTGCCCTGACATTGAGCCAACAAACCACAGTCTCCATCGTTAGCTCTAAGGTCTCACCAGAAAAGTCTAGGCATCGAACAGTAATTTAGATATAAACAAGCCACGATTTCTGGTTGTCTGGATGAGAAAAGGAGTTCTCAATTCAGAATGCCATTTCAGCTAAGCCTGGAAGAGCTCTCAGACTCTTTTCTCAAATCCATTAGGCCAGCAGCAGCCAGTCTTCCCAGTTGAACCCCTGGACACCTACAGGTGTAGTTCACAGGACAGAGATAGACGTTCACTAGAAATCCATGTAAGTCTGAGGGAAGGTGGCAGCTCTGAAGCAACCTGGTGATGTTGGCATTCACAGCCACTGTCCCAGCACATTATCTGCCCCTTGTGTGATGTAGTCCCAACACAGAATTTGCACTTCTGCTGCTGAAAACACTTCTGTTGCACTTTTTCCAGCCCTGCATTAGCCAGCATGTCCCAGTCTTTCTCCTGGTGCTCAAAACCAATTGCTTCTGTCTCCTGCTTGCCCAGTTCCCTTTCACAAGTCATACACCTGGGTATGTGAGGAAAAGCGTGTGGATTTGCTCCAGACATACAGTTCCTGTGTAGAACTGTAGCTTGTTCTGCATGGCTTTTGTACACATACTTGGACTTCATGTCTAATACCAACCTTCAGAACAGCCATTTGTAGAAGTACCTGAAAAAGCCACGGCAGCTTAACAGATATGATGTGTGAGAGGAAGCATGTCCTTCACTTCCACTAAAACAAACAGGACTTGAAGGGCATTTGGCTCTTTCCAGATAAAGCCTTTAGAGCTGTAATTCAGACTCTGTGTCTAACACTGTCATTCATGTTGTAATTACCTGTTTTCAGATCCTGTATACTGAGGCCTACTACTCAGTATAGTGTTTCTCAGGCAATTCCTTCCATGTCAATGATCAGTAGGAAAGCATTTTATCACATAAATGCTAGGAACACCCTCTCCAAAAACAGTGCTCCTTCTCTGTCTGCATGCAGAGCCCTGGAGGCTGCTTATAAAAATCAATTATTTAGCCACTTACTTAAGAATGTGCCCTTTTGGTACCTGCAGGACATAGAGCCTGCTACTTTCCTAAATTAGTTTCACTGATGTATCACAGCAGAGCAGGGAAGATTCCAGGAGTTCAGTGGTATCAGTAATGGGTTAGGAGAGAGGTCCTGCTAGTTTCTAATTTGTTGCATTTCTCCTAGTTCAATTTCATACTGCTTAGATTCAGTGCACAAACCCCCTTTTCAGCACATCCTTGGTAGTGGGTAGTAGGGAGAGTCTGAATGATCTAAACCAGTTATATTTAAACTGAACATCTAATCTGTAAGCGTGAGAATAGGTGTCAGGAATTACGTTCCTTCCCCAGACCCCAACTGTACTGTCTCTTCATATTTCTCACTGATGCACTGTATACTTACTGACATCTCAAACAAAATAGAGATTAATACACCTAAATATTGCCAAGTTTGGTTTTAGTCCAGTAGCTTCAAAGCCATTGTTTTTGTTTTCATTCTTTATCATAAAATCAAAAAGCCAACAATGCCAAATACCCAAGCCCCTCAGACCTGCATGCCTAGCATTTTAAAGAGCCTTTAACCTGCTATCTGTCCAGTTCAAACTTTCAAGGGTCTGGCAAAACACAGCAAAGCCTTTGCAGTTGTGTTGGCTAAGGCAGGGAGAAGCGGAGAGGCCTCAGAGGGGACATCACAGTTTCCTGTGTGAGAACAAGGCAGAGCCTCAAGGCAGGAGCTGAGGGGCAGTGCCTTTGCAGATTATTGCGAGCGTGGGCTGGGGTAAGAGGAATACTGTGGGCCAGCAGCACAGCATGTAAGCTTCCAGTGATAACTGGGAGTGAAAGTCCAGATATCTGCATGGCCCCAGAATTGCCATTTTGTTTGGAGGTGAATGGTCTCCACATCTTCTTTCCATCATCCTGCAATGCAAAACAATAGGCTTATTCAAAGGACCCATGAAAGAAGCATGGGTGTACCTTTCTTTAGGACACCTACTTACTTTAAACATTTCTGCAAGTACTCGGCTCAGTAAAACGTTTTATTTAAAAGAACAATCAGGAAAATGTGTTGCTATCTAATGAATGAGCAAGGGTTAAAGAATCTGCCAGTGCCATGTCATCTTCCTCCTCCAGGAAACTCCTCCCTGATTGTCTGTGTATCTGTACTTTTAAGGCAATTAATCAGCTTGTTAGTGAGCCATCAGGCTAAAGAGTCCAGAAAGCCAGAAATAGTATGATTCATCTTAAGTGAATTAATATTTTTATGCTGCATGAAATCTAGATAAGTAAATATCAAGAAAGAAATATTGCACAGTTTCTTACTGAAACTCTGCTCTTAGTTACAGCTTAGAATATCCCTGAAAAAGTATTACTTGCTTTAGCGCTATTGTACAGTCTGTGTAAGCATAGTCAAGCCTCAGATCACAGTAATTAACTGTTAGGAAAAAAAATCATGGGAGTTACTTAGTATGCCATTAGTAAGAGCATTTAAAGTGATTTACATCTGTTGAGAGGGATGCTAATGCAGGCAGTGTGGAGCAAATCGTTCAATCGTTTTGAGTTAAGACACAAAAATAAGCTGTTTAGATTATATTTATTGTAGTTGACTGGTCAGCCGATCTTTGTTTATACCAGATAACTGAACTTGGAAAAATAAAGAGAATTTCAATGCTTAATGAAAATGAAATTTCATTGTTTCAGTTTTATTGCTCAAAAAAAATTATTCTAGAGGTTAGCATTTCAAGAAATGGTACCAGCTACCACAGTCAAAACACTTTGCTAGGATAAAATAGTTACCTGGCCTGTATAGCCCAGCTAATAGATTCAAACAGCTATGTATTGGTTGTTATAGGGAAGTATTTTGTGGCTGATTATTTTGTGACTGACTGGCTCTCTCCTTCTTGCTTCCCACCAATTTTCTTTTTATGACAGGAGCTGTACTCTAAGCTGCATTCACTTGGCAAGGTTGAATCTGAAAGCCTGTTAACCCCGACCACCCAACTTGTCAAGGAAAAGCTGCCAGCATGTGAAGTGGAAGACACTGCAAAACATGAGCAGAAGCTAAATGAGTGGGAGCAAGAACAAGCACTTCTCACTGAGAGAGAAAAAAGGATGAGAGAAAAGGCTAAGCAGGAACTGGAAGCTAGGAAGCTAGCTAAAGCATCTGTTTAATACTGGAACTCAAAGGCTACCATAATGGTATGCATTTCTCTGTCAGTGAACTGAAGTGCTCACCATTATTAATATTTCACTTTAATCCTGCTGCAAGTGTGACTATATGTGACTATTTACTATATTCGAATTAAACTATTTCTATTTTACCTGTTTCCTGAAGGACACGTGGTTTAGAAATCATCATCCTGTATATAATATATTTTCCTCCTACCATCAGCCAGGCAGAGGGTGGAATGGAGACAACACAAAGAAACAAAGGCATAAGAAGTAGCTTGCCTGCGATGAAAGGTGTAGAGGGTGGAAGAAACAAAAGAAGAGGGAAGAATTTCAAACACAAGTTGTTTCAATAGGAGTTTCTCACAGGAAAGAATGCCTTGGCTACTCTGAACTTCAGACACTAAGAGGATTAACGTATATTGATTGGTTGGTTTTTTTTTCCCAACCCATTTGGAAAATTCAGGGTACTATACATGGAACTGGAAGCCTAACTTTAGATTGTTTTAAGAACTACTTTTAAAGAGTTTTAGCCTAGTGCATTAGCACTTGCACAGGCACTCAGATGTGCCTTCCCTGTAAAGAAGTTAGGAATTTCTGACTTCACTAGCGCTACTCTGCTCCACTTTTAAGGTCAATAGAGAAACATGCACAATCACCTCGGCAAACACCAAGGAGCCTCATACTGCAGTGCAGTTTCCTTTTATATTCTGGGCGCAGTTTCATGGTGGTTTTGACCTAATTCCCTTCTTGCCTCAGCTGCGTACATGGTCCCATGCCCCATTCTTCAGATTGGTAAAACAATGTAGCTATTCACAGAGAGCACAAGGAAATGGCAAGGGAGGAAGGGATCATAGCGTATTGGTTGTGAGGTGCATCAGCATCCATCCCTGCTTACATTCCCTGTCACCACAGAATTCAATCAGATGCAGCCAGCGACTTTCTACAGCTCCTGGCAGGGCAAGTTCCTTAAAAATAGGGAGACCCTAGCAACAGCCCTGCTGTATTGCAGCTTGTTATGGCAACGACAGTGTTGTCTCATTGTGCTTTACCACAGGGTCCGATAAGCGTTTCCAGTTTTATCATGCACCTGTCTAGTCTTACAGCTATAAAACTCATGTCACAAACTCACTGTAAATCCAGTGAGAACACACTGCAAATCTGTGAAGTGAACTTGTTTTAAGTGTAGGAAAGCATCTTATCTGCATCCACCAAATACCTCTCTTATTCCCAGTGAATGCACTAAGAGCCTAATTGCTCTTTCACATCCAAAAACATGGCAGTAGGGTCCTTCACTCCATCTTGTCAGCAAGTCCCATAGTTTCTCCCATACAGCAGTAAGAGAGTGCTGTCTCCGGGTAAGTGGATGACTTTGTGGCTTGGCCTAACTAAACCAACAGTGGACTTTCCCAAGCAACTTTTCTCTCTCAAGTCTCCTGAAGTTTTTTCCTCTTTCTTGGTCTAAATGCTTTCTGATTGCTAGGAGGAGAAGTCAGGGAGCCTTAAGGGAGAGTGGGAGGCCAAACACACTCTTAACAATTTCCTTAAAATTGATGGCTTCAAAGAGGTCATCACTCCTAGTCCAGCCACAGGAGACCGAAGTGTCCCTCCCCTGCCCACACATTTCAGGTTTTCTGTATCAGGACATGGGTTGTTCCTCCAAAGGTTCACAATTACTCCTGCATCCTCCAATTTCTTTCTCAGCTTCTTGCTACAGGCACCACCTCTCCCTCCTGGGATCTTCTCTATACCACCACAAAGACCCTCCTTGCTGACACATGGCCTCTAGCCACTACAGCTGTTGATCCTGTTGCTTATGAGACACTGTTTGGCTAGGCCACAACGGGCACTACCACATTTCTCCTAGTTTCCTGGAAGCACAAGGAGACTGTTTCTGGCCCTACCTCCACCCTTCCTCACCCTGCTCAGTAGATATGCCAGGCTGCTAATGCTAATTGAGCTCCAGCAAGCTGCTGGCTGCTGTACCCCCCACTCTCTCACAGACCATGCTTCACTTCCCTCACAACTAACCCCCCTTTCCATTTATTTAGACTTAACTATTATAGCAATAGAAAAAAAAATAATCTTCCTCTAAGCTCTGAGTAACCTGTTAATCAATATTACAGGTTGCCACCTTGTTTTACTCCAGGCATTGTGGGTTTGAATGTTCTGAGCCCAGCCTGAAGCTGAAACTCAAACACTGTAGATACAACCTTTCACGCAGGCATAGGATTTAAATGAACTGCGGAGAACATGTTTTGTGTAGTTTTGTCCTTCAGGAAAGATTTTCCTGCACGACAGGTAAACCAGATACCCTGCGTTCAGCTTGAATCTCCTCCCATCTGTCCCCCCTGCCCTTGGGAGAGGGGGGTTTCCCTGCCAAATGCTTTGCAGGCAGCAAAGCAGATTCCTGGGGCCAGATGAAGGACATCAAACCCAAGACCTGGGGCAGTGGGTCTGGAACATTTGTGGCTTAAGGAGCCAAAAGTTTTGCCAAGCCCTCTCGTATATCTGTATGTATTGGGTCTGGCTGGGATGGAGTTAATTTTCCCCATAGCAGCCCTCATAGTGCTGTGCTTTGTGTTGGTAGCTAGAAAGGTGTTGATAACACACCAGCTACTGCTGAGCAGTGCTCCACAGCATCAAGGCTGTCTCTCCAACATTCCCCCCTCACTCAGTAGGCTGGGGGGTGGGCAAGAGATTGGGAGGGGACATAGCCAGGACAGCTGACCCAAACTGACCAAAGGGATTTTCCATACCATATGACATCATGCTCAGCAATAAAAGCTAAGAGAAAGGAGGAGGAGGAGGGGCATTCATTATGACGTTTGTCTTCCGGAGCAACCGCTACGTGTACTGAAGCCCTACTTCCCAGGAAGTGGCTGGACATTGCCTGCTGATGGGAAGTAGAGAATAAATATTTTGTTTTTCTTTCCTTCCACGTGCGACCTTTGCTTTTGCTTTATTAAACTGCCTTTATCTTGACCCATGTATTGGGTTTGCGTGGCAAGGTTTTGCTAGCGGGGGGGGTACAGGGGTGGCTTCTGTGAGAAGCTGCTAGAAGCTTCCCCTATGTCCGATAAAGTTAATGCCAGCGGGTTCCAAGACGGACCCGCTGCTGGCCAATGCTGAGCCAATCAGCAACAGTGGTAGCGCCTCTGTGATAACATATTTAAGAAAGGGAAAAGAAGTTACAGGGGAGTTGCAGTTGCAGCCAGAGAGAGAGGAGTGAGAATATGCGAGAGAAACAACTCTGCAGACACCAAGGTCAGGGAAGAAGGAGGGGGAGGAGGTGCTCCAGGCGCCGGAGCAGAGATTCCCCTGCAGCCCGTGGTGAAGACCATGGTGAGGCAGGCTGTCCCCCTGCAGCCCATGGAGGTCCACGGTGGAGCAGATATCCACCTGCAGCCTGTGGAGGACCTCACGCCGGAGCAGGTGGATATGCCTGAAGGATGCTGTGACCCCGTGGGAAGCCCATGCTGGAGCAGGCTCCTGGCAGGACCTGTGGAGAGAGGAGCCCACGCTGAAGCAGGTTTGCTGGCAGGACTTGTGACCCCATGGGGGACCCACGCTGGAGCAGTCTGTTCCTGAAGGACTGCACCCCATGGAAGGGACCCATGCTGGAGCAGTTCGTGAAGAACTGCAGCCCATGGGAAGGACTCACGTTGGAGAAGTTCATGGAGGACTGTCTCCCATGGGAGGGACCCCATGCTGGAGTAGGGGAAGAGTGTGAGGAGTCCTCCCCCTGAGGAGGAAGGAGCGGCAGAAACAACATGTGATGAACTGACCCAAACCCCCCTTCCCCAACCCCCAGTGCCGCTCAGGAGGAGGAGGTAGAGAAAATTGGGAGTAAAGTTAAGCCCGGGAAGAAGGGAGGGGTGGGGGGAAGGTGTTTTAAGATTTGGTTTTATTTCTCATTATCCTACTCTGATTTGACTGGTAATAAATTAAATTAATTTTTCCCCAAGTCGAGTCTGTTTTGCCCGTGACGGAAATTAGTGAGTGATCTCCCTGTCCTTATCTCGACCCATGAGCCTTTCATTTTATTTTCTCTCCCCTGCCCAGCTGAGGAGGGGGAGTGATAGAGCGGCTTTGGTGGGCACCTGGCATCCAGCCAGGGTCAACCCACCACAACCCATGTTTTTTTTTCCATCTTATTTTCTCCCCTTCCTGTCCTCCGGAGGCGGGGAGTGATAGAGCAGCTTGGTGGGCACCTGGTGTCCAGCAAAGGCCAACCCACCACACTGTCCCCTCAGTATCACCCTGAGCAAGTGTCATGGTTTAAACCTAGCCAGCAGCTAAGCACCACGCAGCCGCTCCCTCACTCCCCCCTGCCCATTCCCAGTGGGATGGGGAGGAGAATCGTGAAAGAAGGTAGAACTCATGGGTTGAGATAAGAACGGTTTAATAACTAAAGTAAAATATAATACTATCAATAATAATAATAATGAAATATAATAATAACAATAATAATTGTAATGAAAAGGAATATAAAAAAGAAGAGGGGAAAAAAGGAAAAAAAAACAGTGATGCACAATGCAATTGCTCACCACCTGCTGACCAATGCCCGACCAGCGATCTGCCCTTCCCGGCCAATGTTGCATGCTGCAGTCAGTCCTGGTTCCATCACTACTGCACTTCACTCAGTTTTGTCAAAGTTCATGCTTCATTAATCTAAGTGATTCTTACTGTAATACCATTAATATAGCATATAACAACTATAGTAGTGATGACATACAGTGGCAGGGTTATATAGCAATTAATAGCATACAATTTAATCTATTGGCTGTTCTCACCTAAAATCAAATCCCCTTGAGGCACACATCGGACTTCCCCATCCTTCCACATCACCCACCAAGTGCACCCAGGTCCTTGAGCAAAAGCAATCCCACGAATGGCTTTGCCTTTGCCTGAGGCAGGAGTGACCCAAACTGTCTTCCCTAGCATATTTTTTATGTGCACTACAGGAACTTTATCCCCTTCTACAGTACGTAAAAGTTCTGATTGGGTGGGGCCAGCCTGATTGGCAGATCCTCTAGTGTTGACTAACCAGGTGGCCTTTGCTAAATGTGTATCCCAATGTTTGAAGGTCCTACCACCCATTGCTCTCAATGTAGTCTTTAACAATCCATTGTATCGCTCGATTTTCCCGGAGGCTGGTGCATGATAGGGGATGTGATACACCCACTCAATGCCGTGCTCTTTGGCCCAGGTGTCTATGAGATTGTTCCGGAAATGAGTCCCGTTGTCTGACTCAATTCTTTCTGGGGTGCCATGTCGCCATAAGACTTGCTTCTCAAGGCGCAGGATAGTGTTCCGGGCGGTGGCATGGGGCACGGGATATGTTTCCAGCCAGCCGGTGGTTGCTTCCACCATTGGAAGCACATGGTGCTTGCCTTGGCGGGTTTGTGGGAGTGTGATATAGTCAATCTGCCAGGCCTCCCCATATTGGTATTTCAGCCATCGTCCCCCATACCACAGAGGCTTTAACCGCTTGGCTTGCTTAATTGCAGCACATGTTTCACATTCATGGATAACCTGTGCGATAGTGTCCATGGTCAGGTCCACCCCTTGATCACGAGCCCATCTATATGTTGCATCTCTTCCCTGATGGCCTGAGGTGTCATGGGCCCACCGAGCCAGAAATAATTCACCCTTATGCTGCCAATCCAGATCCACCTGAGCCACTTCAATCCTAGCAGCCTTGTCTACCTGTTGATTGTTTTGATGTTCTTCAGTGGCCCGGCTCTTAGGTACGTGGGCATCTACATGACGTACTTTCACAACCAGGTTCTCTAGCCGGGCAGCAATATCTTGCCACAATGCAGCAGCCCAGATGGGTTTACCTCTGCGTTGCCAGTTACTCCGCTTCCATTGCTGCAACCACCCCCACAGAGCATTTGCCACCATCCATGAGTCAGTATAGAGATAGAGCACTGGCCATTTTTCTCGTTCAGCAATGTCTAAAGCCAGCTGGATGGCTTTCACCTCTGCAAACTGACTCGATTCACCTTCTCCTTCTGCAGTTTCTGCAACTTGTCATATAGGACTCCATACAGCCGCCTTCCACCTCTGATGCTTTCCTACAATGCGACAGGACCCATCAGTGAACAGGGCATATTGCCTCTCATTTTCTGGCAGTTTATTATACAATGGGGCCTCTTCAGCATGCATTACCTCCTCCTCTGGAGATATTCCAAAATCTTTGCCTTCTGGCCAGTCTGTGATCACTTCCTATTCGACTTCGTTGTGTGATCAGTGCAACCCACTTACTCCATGTAGCATCAGTTGCATGATGTGTAGAAGGGACCTTCCCTTTGAACATCCAGCCTAGCACCGGCAGTCGGGGTGCTAAGAGGAGCTGTGTTTCAGTACCAACCACTTCTGAGGCAGCTTGAACTCCTTCATATGCTGCTAATATCTCCTTTTCAGTTGGAGTATAGCGGGCCTCAGATCCTCGATATCCCCGACTCCAAAACCCTAGAGGTCGACCTCGGGTCTCCCCTGGTGCTTTCTGCCAGAGACTCCAGGTAGGGCCATTCTCCCCGGCTGCGGTGTAGAGCACATTTTTGACATCTGGTCCTGCCCGGACTGGCCCAAGGGCTACTGCATGAACTATCTCCCGTTTAATCTGTTCAAAGGCTTGTTGTTGCTCAGGGCCCCATTTGAAATAATTCCTCTTCCGGGTCACTTGATAGAGAGGGCTTACAATCAGACTATAATTTGGAATATGCATTCTCCAAAAACCTACAACACCTAAGAAAGCTTGCGATTCCTGTTTACTAGTTGGTGGAGACATAGCTGCTATTTTGATGATCACATCCATTGGGATGTGACGACGTCCATCTTGCCATTTTATTCCTAAAAATTGAATCTCCTGTGCGGGTCCCTTCACCTTACTCTGTTTTATGGCAAAACCGGCTTTCAGAAGGATTTGGATTATTTTCTCCCCTTTCTCAAAAACTTCTTCTGCTGTCTTGCCCCATACGATGATGTCATCAATGTACTGCAGGTGTTCTGGAGCTCCACCTTTTTCCAATGCATTTTGGATTAGTCCATGGCAAATGGTGGGGCTGTGTTTCCACCCCTGGGGCAGACGATTCCAGGTGTACTGGATGCCCCTCCAAGTGAAAGCAAACTGTGGCCGGCACTCTGCTGCCAAAGGGATTGAGAAAAATGCATTAGCAATATCAATTGTGGCGTACCACTTGGCTGCCTTTGACTCCAGTTCATATTGAAGTTCTAGCATGTCTGGCACAGCAGCACTCAGCGGCGGTGTGACTTCATTCAGGCCATGATAGTCTACTGTTAGTCTCCATTCTCCATTAGACTTTCGCACTGGCCAAATGGGGCTGTTAAAGGGTGAGCAAGTCCTGCTGATCACTCCTTGGCTCTCCAATCAACGAATCAGCTTATGGATGGGAATCAGGGAGTCTCGGTTGGTGCGATATTCCTGCCAGTGCACCCTTGTGGTAGCGATTGGCACCTGTTGTTCTTCAACCCTCAGCAACCCCACAACCGAAGGGTCCTCAGAGAGACCAGGCAAGGTGGACAACTGTTCAATTCCCTCCGTCTCCAAGGCAGCTATACCAAAGGCCCACCGATACCCTTTTGGGTCCTTGAAATACCCTCTCCTGAGATTATGCCAAGGATGCATGGGGCCTCTGGGCCAGTCACAATGGGGTGTTTTTGCCACTCATTCCCAGTTAGGCTTGTTTCAGCCTCCAATACAGTTAGCTGTTGGGATCCCCCTGTCACTCCAGAAATACAAATGGGTTCTACCCCTTTATAGCTTGATGGGATTAGAGTACACTGTGCACCGGTGTCTACTAGAGTTTTATACTCCTGTGGGTCTGATGTGCCACACCATCGAATCCACACAGTCCAGTAAACCCGGTTGTCCCTCTCCTCCACCTGGCTGGAGGCAGGGCCCCTTTAGTCCCGGTCATAGGATTCTCCACTCACTTTTTGTAAAAATGGATTAGAATTCCTTCTCATAGGATCAGGAGTAAGATCAGCCCTTCCACTCTGTCTTCTGGCACACTGTTCACACTGCCCACCGGAGGCTGAAGCAGCAATTTTCCTGGAAGAACCCTCATTTGTGATTGTTTTTCCTCGCAATTCACGTACCTGTGCATCTAGGACTGAGGCAGGTTTTCCATCCCACTTCCTCATGTCTTCTCCGTGCTCACGCAGGTGTCCTGGTTTCGGCTGGGACAGAGTTAACTCTCTTCTTAGTAGTGGTACAGTGCTGTGTTTTGGATTTAGTGTGAGAACACTGTTGATAACACTCTGATGTTTTAGTTGTTGCTAAGTAGGGCTTATCTTAAGCCAAGGACTTTTCAGTCTCCCATGCTCTGCCAGCAAGCAGGTGTGGAAAAAGCTGGGAGAGAGCATAGCCTGGACAGCTGACCTGAACTAGCCAAAGGGGTATTCCATACCATAGAATGTCATGCCCAGCATATAAACTGGGGGGAGTTGGCCAGGAGGGGCGGATCGCTGCTCGGGCATTGGTCAGCAGGTGGTAAGCAATTGCATTGTGCATCACTTGTCTTTTCTTGGGTGTTGTTTTTTTTTGTTGTTATATTCCTTTTCATTACAATTATTATTATTACATTATTATTATTATTATTATTATTTAGCAGTGTATTTTATTTTTACTTTAGTCATTAAACTGTTCTTATCTCAACCCATGAGTTTTACTATTTTTTTCCTCCTCCCCACCCCACTGGGAGGGGGGAGAGGGAAGTGGCTGCGTGGTGCTTAGTTGCTGGCTGGAGTTAAACCACGACAGCAGGTAAGACCACAGGATACCCCGTGGTGTGTACCTTCTATCTACTCTCTCTTGAGCAGAGGGATGCTTATTCCTAATAGCTGAGATATTGGTCCGTGCAGGTGGGAGGCAGAACTTATCCTCAAATCACTGGAACTCTCGAGACAGTTTCTCAGCTAGTATGTCTGGCAGTTTCTCCACAGCCACGACAAGGGAGGAAGTGAGACTTTCTTCGTATTGCCGGAGTTGGCCAGCCAATTCATCCACCGTTGGTCCCTCCTCGTCTTTCCAGTCCATTACTGCCAATGAGTTGGCATACGATGATGGTGCGCTCCGTGTAAACTTCCGCCACATGGGTCGTGTGCAGTGGACTTCATCTGGATCTGTGGGCAACTGCCCATCGTCTGGGTCATAATAAACCATCTCCCGCACGGCTAATTCCCTCAGGTACTGGATACCTCTCTCCATGGTGGTCCACTTGCCTGGGTGACATACAACATCTTCCTTGAAGGGATACCTTTCCCTCACACCTGATAGAAGTCGCCTCCAGAGGCTGAGGGCTTGTGTCCCTTTTCCACTCGCCTTGTCAATGCCCCCTTCCCTAGAAAGGGATCCTAACTGCTTGGCTTCCCTACCCTCTAATTCCAAGCTACTGGCTCTGTTATCCCAGCATCGGAGCAGCCAGGTGATAATGTGCTCGCCTGGACGACGGCTGAAGTCTTTTCGCATATCCTGCAGCTCACTCGGGGATAGGGATCGGGTGATTATCTCCAGTTCTGCCTCTTCCTCCTGTTCTCGTGATGGCCCTGCTTCACCTTCATCCTTCGCTAAGCGAGCTGTCTTTTTTGAGTATTTCTTCTTCTGTACAGGGGCAACTGATACCGGCATGGGTTGGTTCTCTGGTTCAGCTGCAGTGCCTGTCACGGGGGTTGGAGTAACCGTAGTGCCTGTTGCCAGGGTCGGAGGGGCTGCAGTGTCTGTCGCCGGGGCTGGAGGGGCTGCAGTGGCTGTCCTTTTGTTGTCAGATCCAGAGACCTTCTCTTCCCCTTGAGGGTACTGAATAGTGTTGAACAGGGCTCAGTATAGGCATGGACCAGGCCCCAGCACATTGCAGTGATTTGTGTCTCCCTGGAATTGTCGGGGTGACAGCATACTTTTTCCAAATGTTCTACTAGTTTTTCAGGATTCTGCACTTGTTCAAGGGTGAAGTTCCAAAACACTGGAGGTGCCCACTGTCCTAGGCATTTGCCCATGCTACCCCACACACCCTGCCACTCATAACTCTCCAGCCTTGGGGCAGATCTCTGGGAGATCCTCTTAAATAGTTGTTTAACCCTGAACAAGACCTGAACCACATTCAGGAACATGCTAGTTCCTAGCAATAGGACCATGTTAGTTTCAACATTCCAAAGATATTCAAAATTTTCAAAATTTTCAAACGCTACTGTAATTAGCTTGGAGGAGGAGGGGAAGGTGAAGGAAGGTGTCTCCCCCATAGATTGGCTCTCCGAGGAGAAAAGGTAAAGGGTGTAATTATTAACAGTTTCCGCTAGATAGCTCCCGAAGTACGGAGATAACGGCAATGCTGAGTACAAATACCGGATTAGTCCCACGACCAATAATTTTATCGTACCATAAACCAGTGTTACATAGTACAGCAAAGTGAAAACCTTAATCCACTTCCCATGGGTGATAAGCAGCAGCACAGGGACTATATATGGCAAGCGAGGTGATACATAACACAACTCTAAGAACGAGCGCCACAACTCTAAGAGCCAATAAACCAACATTGTGACCAGCGACTACTAAACTAATATAATGAATGCTTATAACAAATTCGTTTTAACACACACTGGTCAGATCTGTTGTTATCTCAACCCTTCGTGCCCCACATTGGGAGCCAAAAAGGACTGTTGTGGTTTAACCCCAGCCAGCAGCCAAGCACCACGCAGCCGCTCCCTCACTCCTCCTCCCCACTCCCAGTGGGATGGGGAGGAGAATCGGGAAAGAAGGCAGAACTTGTGGGTTGAGATAAGAACAGTTTAATAACTAAAGTAAAATATAATACTAACGATAATAATAATAATGAAATATAATAATAATAATAATTGTAATGAAAAGGAATATAACAAAAAAAGAAGAGGGGAAAAAAAAGGAAAAAAAACCCAGTGATGCACAATGCAATTGCTCACCATCCGCTGACCGATGCCCGAGCAGCGATCTGCCCTTCCCAGCCAACTCCCCCCTGTTTATATACTGGGCAGGATGTTCCATGGTATGGAATACCCCTTTGGCTAGTTCGGGTCAGTTGTCTTGGCCATGCTCCTTCCCAGCTTCTTGTATACCTGCTTGCTGTCAGAGCATGGGAAACTGAAAAATCCTTGACTTAAGTGCTACTTAGCAACAATTAAAACATCAGAGTGTTATCAGCATTATTCTCACACTAAATCCAAAACACAGCACTGTACCAGCTACTAAGAAGAGAGTTAACTCTATCCCAGCTGAAACCAGGACAGCAAGAAACCGCTTCTGACACTTCTACCAGCTGGACCACACCAGGGCCCGTCTTCCCTCCCCCTCATGCCCCAACCAAGTATGTCTCCATGGTCCAGTGGCCTCCATCTTGCCTGCTTCTCCCCACCCCAGGTCTCACCACCGTCTCACTCAATAGCAACCAGCTTCTGCCAAAACAGTGTTTTCTCGCCTAGCAAATTCTCACATTTCCTGCAAGCCTACCTGCACCTTCTTGAGCTCGCCAGCAATCCTCTTCACCAGCTTTCCCTGCTTCCCCTTTGACCTCCCCCTTGATCCCCTTCATGTTCCTCCCGTACTCCATCCTGGAATACTCTTAAAAAGGAGTTTGAACAACACTCGTAGCAACACCTAGGAGTAAAACTGGGCCCCAGATAGTCAAAAGCCCTTCCGTCTGGATGTCCACGGCTTTGCATGCACTCCTGTGATGATAGCCATCTTCTGCTATGATGCAGCCAGCTGCATTTAGAAGGGGGGCACAGAAGCCATACAGCAGCTTTTGATGATCTGCTGCTTAAACGTGAGCTCTGATGCTAAGGGAAGAATGTGGATGTGTATATACATGCATATAAAAAAAAAGACTTGTACGCTCTACAAACACAAAAAGCTTCTGAGTTCATCCAGTCCTGTGCCCTGGTACTCATTTGATGCAAGCTCACAACCCAGTTAGCGCTTCCTCACTAGGACATTCTCAAGCTTTTTGAAATGTTGCTGCTCCTTGCTGCAACATTTCAGACAGCTGCCTAGACCTTTCTACACGTGCATGGGACTGTCAAAATGTTTCCTGGAAGGGACAGACCAAAATCTTTCTTGGTAGTAACAGTGTCTCCTTTTTTTGGATCACCTCTCCTAGAAATGTTCCTTCACATCCTGTTTTCTTTTGTGACTACAGCTGTGATTTGGATTAAAGCTATTGCAGTTTCTCCCTTGTCAGTATATTTCTAAATCACAGGAGTGCATCTTTCTTAGTGAAAGTTTTTGAATAAGTTCCCTAGTCATTATCCTGGTATCTGTATAGCTACCTCTGAATCTGAGGAAAGCATATGCAGGGAAACAGAGGACAATGCCCTGGGGACTTCATGCTAGCCTGGACTGGTCATGTCTGTGGGAGGCAGAGGTAGAGACCACAGCAGTAGGTGGTGGTCAAAAACTGTTCACTGAATGAGGGGCACAGGCAATGCTCATAGAGCAGAAGGACCGCATGCCCAGAGACACCCTCTAGGAAGCCAAGCTTTGCTGTAACACTAGGAACGAGCTGGATCCATGAGGTATCACCATGGCTATTATTCAAGAGATCCCTGGACACCTTTTTTCACCCCATTCTAGGAACCATGAAAAGCTACAATTTCCTCCCAACCATAAAACGCTAGAAATCAGTATTAAACAGCCTCTAGGTCTGGGATGCCACAAATTCGATCCCTCATTTTAGATAGACCCAAGAGGGTAATTTTCCTATGCCATCTGAAATACTTCACAAGCTGATTGAATTTGTTCATTAACAACACCAGCGGAAATAAAATTTCTCCTCCTCAGCAGCTGCGTTGAAGAAAGGAGCTTTCAGTTGGCCTCTGGAAGCAGCAAGCCAAATGCTACAGACCAAACTGGCCTACTCCTATCCACAGGTACCACAGGTGGTCCCACTCATGCAAATCCAGAGCTTCACTCTGCAATTACAGATGAATAATTGAGGTTGAAACCCGACCTGGTCTGTTTTGCACAATCGTTTTAATATATTTTAAGTAGCATTGGGCTACTCTACCACAACATCTCAAAAAACCTTGAAGCAAACATATGCAGGATTATACTTGAGATATAAGATTTGCAGCAGTTGATTCCCCTCATCTGGTCTTCATTTTTCTCTACTTTGCCACACTCAGCTCAATTCAAGCCAAGCACAATATTTCTTATTAATGTCATTGGAAGTTACAAACGAAACCTTAGAAGTTGGAGACGGATAAGGGCCCACAGGACTGCTGTCTGAGGACAAAGGAAATCCCACAGGGCCACTGCTTCTCCTGGGAGCAAGCATTCCTTGCTCCGTGCTGCCCCAGCCTTTACCTGCTTTCACATGATTACCATCTCCCACTGGCTCGCTGTTCACTAAGGAGAAAAACGTAAGCCTTGACTGCTGCACCTCGCTACAGCAGGCATCGCAGTGTCAAGCAAAACTACAAAGGCAGAAAGCAGCTCTTACAGCGTCCCTTTAACAGGAGAAGAGGACAAGTCTGCTGTTTATAAAGTAAAAAACTAAACTGAGAGCCCAGCTTCTCCCAAATGCCCCATCCCCTCTCACCAGGATTACTGGGCAATGGTGGTTGGGAAGGGTCCACGTCCACTGGAGACAAGCTGCGCACTCTTGTTAAACTGCAACAACTTTGGAAAAGACCTCTTTTTCGAACCAGGATGGGCTCAGTTTCATAGAATCATAGAATCATTTAGGTTGGAAAAGACCCTTAAGATGATTGAGTCCAACCTTAAACCTAACTGCCAAGTCCATCACTAAACCATGTCCCTAAGCACCACATCTACACATCTTTTAAATACCTCCAGGGATGGTGACTCCACTACTTCCCTGGGCAGCCTGTTCCAATGCTTGACAACCCTTTCGGTGAAGAAATTCTTCCTAAGATCCAATCTAAACCTCCCCTGGTGCAACTTGAGGCCGTTTCCTCTCGTCCTATCGCTTGTTACCTAAGAAAAGAGACCAACACCCACCTCGCTACAACCTCCTTTCAGGTAGTTGTAGAGAGCGATAAGGTCTCCCCTGAGCCTCCTTTTCTCCAGACTAAACAACCCCAGTTCCCTCAGCCGCGCCTCATGGGACTTGTTCTCTAGACCCTTCACCAGCTTCATTGCCCTTCTTTGGATGCACTCCAGCACCTCAATGTCTTTCTTGTAGTGAGGGGCCCAAAACTGAACACAGTATTCGAGGTGCAGCCTCACCAGTGCCGAGTACAGGGGGAAGATCACTTCCCTAGTCCTGCTGGCCACACTATTTCTGATAGAAGCCAGGATGCCATTGGCCTTCTTGGCCACCTGGGCACACTGCTGGCTCATATTCAGTCAGCTGTCATCCAACACCCCCAGGTCCTTTTCCCCCAGGCAGCTTTCCAGCCACTCTTGCCCAAGCCTATAGCATTGCATGGGGTTGTTGTGACCCAAGTGCAGGACCCGGCACTTTTAGCCTTGTTGAACCTCATACAATTGGCCTCGGCCCATCGATCCAGCCTGTCCAGATCCCTCTGTAGAGCCTTTCTACCCTCAAGCAGGTCAACACTCCCGCCCAACTTGGGGTCATCTGAAACTTACTGAGGGTGCACTCGATCCCCTCATCCAGATCATTGATAAAGATATTAAACAGAAGTGGCCCCAATACTGAGCCCTGGGGAACACCACTTGTGACCGGCCACCAACTGGATTTAACTCCATTCACCAGAACTCTTTGGGCCTGGCCATCCAGCCAGTTTTTTACCCAGCAAAGAGTATATCCGTCCAAGCCATGAGCAGCCAGTTTCTCCAGGAGAATGCTGTGGGAAATGGTGTCAAAGGCTTTACTAAAGTCCCAGTAAACAACATCCACAGCCTTTCCCTCATCCACTAAGCGGGTCACCTTGTCATAGAAGGAGATCAGGTTAGTCAAGGAGAACCTGCCTTTCATTAACCCATGCTGACTGGGCCTGATCACCTGGGTGTCCTGTACGTGCCGTGTGATGGCACTCAAGATGAGCTGCTCCATAACCTTCCCTGGCACCGAGGTCAGGCTGACAGGCCTGTAGTTCCCCGGATCCCCCTTCCGGCTCTTCTTGTAGATGGGCATCACATTTGCTAACCTCCAGTCAACTGGGACCTCCCCGGTTAGCCAGGACTGCTGATCAATGATGGAAAGCGGCTTGGTGAGCACTTCCGCCAGCTCCCTCAGTACCCTTGGGTGGATCCCATCCGGCCCCATAGACTTGTGTGTGTCTAAGTGGTGCGGCAGGTCGCTAACCATTTCCCCTTGGATTATGGGGGCTTCATTCTGCTCCCCGTCCCTGTCTTCCAGCTCAGGGGGCTGGGTACCCCGAGAACAACTGGTCTTGCTATTAAAGACTGAGGCAAAGAATGCATTAAGTACCTCAGCCTTTTCCTCATCCTTTGTCACTCTGTTTCCCCCGCATCCAATAAAGGATGGAGATTCTCCTTAGCCCTCCTTTTGTTGCTAATGTATTTATAGAAACATTTTTTATTGTCTTTTATGGCAGTAGCCAGATTAAGTTCTGGTTGGGCTTTGGCCCTTCTAATTTTCTCCCTGCATAACCTCATGACATCCTTGTAGTCCTCCTGAGTTGCCTGCCCTTCTTCCAAAGGTCATAAACTCTGGGGTTTTTTTATTCCCTGAGTTCCAGCCAAAGCTCTCTGTTCAGCCAGGCTGGTCTTCTTCCCTGCCAGCTCGTCTTTCAGCACATGGGACGGCATGCTCCTGCACCTTTAAGATTTCCTTCTTGAAGAATGTCCAGCCTTCCTGGACTCCTTTGCCCTTCAGGACTGCCTCCCAAGGGACTCTGTCAACCAGGCCCTAAACAGGCCAAAGTCTGCCCTCCGGAAGTCCAAGGTAGCAGTTCTGCTACCCCCCCCCTTCCTTGCAGGAAGTTACCTTCCACACACTCCAGGAGCCTCCTAGACTGTTTCCTCCCCACTGTATTGTATTTCCAGCAGACATCTGGTAAGTTGAAGTCCCCCATGAGAACAAGGGCTAGTGATTGTGAGACTTCTCCCAGCTGCTTATAGAATATTTCATCTGCCTC